>NW_017671172.1:115499-116113 GCF_001879085.1 Nicotiana attenuata
AAGGTGTTAGGCACCCCTCGCAGTCCACAACGGTGGGTCCCGGCCGAACTTAGTTATGTGAACGGTGGCACACATTTGCAAATAAAGGAAGTTTACACAGTCTAAGCGCACATATATAATCAAGGAAGTTTAGACGGTTCAAGCGATACATATGTAAATTTTAGACAGTCTAAGCATGCATACTTAAATTAAAGAAGTTTGAACAGTCCGAGCATATATAAATTAAGGAAGGGAAGTCCTAAGTTGGTTAGCCTATAGGATCACATATGTACAATACCCGATAAGCCTTCCTCAAATAGAGGGGTTACACATGGCATTAGCGCACAGGTCATCATATCTTTTTACTACCCATTACCCTCCCGTTAGTGGTTATATAAGCGAGTTAAATTAACGAACTCTAAGTGTGCTTTACCCGTCCCTTCCTTGTGGTCCCGGAGGTATTTCCATTGAACCTAAAATGTGAGTGAAGCTCTACAAGATGCAGATTGGGTCAATGCTATGCAAGATGAGCTCAATCAGTTTGAAAGAAGCCAAGTCTTGCACTTAGTTCCAAAACCAAAGACAGGTCAGTCATTGGGACAAAATGGGTCTTCAGGAACAAACTAGATGAAGAT
>NW_017671172.1:119260-199757 GCF_001879085.1 Nicotiana attenuata
AAAATAATTTATTACTAAATATTTTAAAAAAAGTATTAAACGGGACCAAGTTTCTGGTTAAAATAACGACAGTGATGTATGCATGGGTTATAATAGCAAAATTATTGCAATTGTAACCAAAAGATGTAAATCTGGCCATTCGTGAGATAATTGAAACTTAATAGGACCATAAATGATAATATTAAATCAAGAGTTTTTTTAAAAATCATCTATAATGCAATTTTGTAATTATTCATATGAAGAAAAAATATTGAGATAAGTTAAATTAAAAAATGTAAAAATTATGGAAAAATACCATGATGCTAATGCATAGTTTTAAAGGTATATATATGCATTTGAAAAATATTATAGGAAAAATTTGGGTATCAACAGTGCGGTTACACCAGCAACCAGAATCCTTCAGCTTCTCCTTCAAGTCAAAACTCGGTCTGCTTACCATCCGGAATCCACCCGAGGCCCTCGGGACCTCAACCAATTATACTAACATGTCCCAAAATACATTACGAAGTTAGTCGAGCCTTCAAATCACATCAAACAGCGTTAAAACCATGAATCACACTCCAATTCAAGCTTAATGAACTTTAGAACTTCAAACTTCTACATTCAATGTCGGAACCTATCAAATCATGTCGGATTGACCTCAAATTTTGCACACAAGTCACATTCGACATTACGTACCTACACCAACTTCCGGAATTGAATTCCGATCCTGATATCAAAAAGTCCACTCCCGGACAAACTTCTCAAAAACCTTCAAATTTCTAACTTCGCCAAATGACCCCAAAATGAGCTAAGAACCTCCAAATCCATACCCGGACACGCTCCTAGTACCAGAATCGCCATATGGAGCTATTTCCAGACTCGGAATCCCAAATGGACATCAATAACATCGAAATGCGCTTCAACCCAAATTTATGAAATTCTTCCAAAATGCCAACTTCCACAATAGGTGCCGAAACGCTCAGGGGTCATGCAAAACCCGATCCGGACATACGCCCAAGTCCAAAATCATCATACGGACCTTTTGGAACCTTCAAATCCCGATTCTGAGGTCGTTTACTCAAAAATCCAACCTTAGTCATATTCTTCCAAGTTAAAGCTTCCAAAATGATAATTTTCTTTCCAAATCAACTCCGAACTTCCCGAAATTCAATACCGACCACGCGTACGAGTCATAATACCTAAAGTGAAGCTGCTTATGGATTCAAACCGCTGAACAACGAGCTAGAGAAAAAAACGACCGGTCGGGTCGTTACATTCTCTCCCACTTAAACATACGTTCGTCCTCGAACGTTCTAAGAATTGCGCTGGAGTTGTCTGAAATCATTGTTTAATACCTCATGCACCTACCCGTGCTACCACAACTCAGTTGAGCACACGAGCTCGAGCCAGTCTGAGTATTCTCCCTTTTTCTTCGTCAAATAAGCCTTAGAGCCCAATTCAAACATCTGGAATTCTCTGCCAGGCTTGTTCCCATCACATGAACACCGTATCCATCACTGCACGGTGCACCAATACATGCTTGCATACTTTTGCTGATTCCACACCATGCACCGCACAATTCGCATGACCATAGTAACATCCTCTGATAACAATAGCCGAAATCCGACGAATTCGATGCTCACAACACATCTCATGACACATATAAGTCATGTTCCAACTCCTGCAATACCTCCACGATGGAAAAGATGTGTAGAAATTCATAAACAATTGCCGAGTCAACAAAATCATTAAGTCTATTCTCCTGACAGGAACCATTACCTCATTCTAAACCACGCAATGACAATTGCTCTTTAATATACTTCATACAAATCCGATCGCACTGATCCCAGGTCCAATAATCTCGTCTCACCTAGTATAAGCTGCCCAGGCAATAAGCCACCTCAGACACTGCCCAAAAATCTCGTATGATGCCACAATGTGCCGACAAGCTACAAACTTGAATGTGATACATAAGGAAAACGAATTCTGGAGAGAACTACTCAACCCATGTACTAATCGAAACCACCGAAAAGATGTTATGAACCTTCCTCAGAAAATGAGAAGCAAAACACACAATAACAGATATAGGGGGAACTGTACTCAACATCACACTGTTGCAGCGTGCAACCCGATCCACACATGATACCATTGCAGCGTGCAACCCGATGCAAACAACATACCCGTGGCGGCATGCCACCTAGTCCAACCAACCTGCCCGTGGCAGCGTGCCACTCGATCCACATATGATAACCTATAAGGAAATACTTTACCGAGCTAAAATGCTCATAACTACGAAGTACCCGAATATCGACCACAAGCACGCCAAGTGCATATTACTATCCATGGGGAGACAGATAGAGCCATGAGCTACAAAACTCAAGCACCGCTAAGGTGCGATATATGATCTGCATCTCGAGAGCCATCCTGCTCACATGACACCATCGCTACGCGGATCCTCAACACATATGCAATTAAATCAAGCCGTTTCACAACCCATACGACACAATATAGTATTGCATGAAATAGCCGACGACGAAATAACATCCAATGTCTGAATACTCCCCCATAAGGAGCGCGATGCTGAAATGAACACATATGCCTCATATAGAGCCCACACTCATATTTAGATCCATCCACGGACCGCAAGCCGATTATGATCGTATCGCACTGGGCTAATAACCTTTCAAGGATTCACAATAAACCTTTTTTGTTTTTCATATGACACACAAGAATAGTCGTCAAATCCGGAACAAACTTCCATAGTCCACAACCAAAGGAACCGAGCGCCCTTCAGGCATAAATTCTCACATTAACGATAGTACCACAATCTCCATACTTGGTCTCAATCTGTAATCAATTAAGTGACTACCTGTCACACATATACCATTTTCCCGTGGGCTACGCTCCCACAACCTTTCGCACCAGGAAACAAGTCTGCACATCCATACCACCGGTCATACTAATGTTGTAAAGCAAATCAAGGACCCGCAAATCCGTACACAAGGCCTCTTACACATGACACCGACCTCAGGTGACTCTAAAGACAATACCAGCTTACTCTAACCATCTGAATCCTTTCCCGCTCATCCGATCTCTTGACACTCTTGTCGACACCAAACTGAAATATCGATCCTCAACTTCCAAATTTCATGCCGCTCACCGCACCCATCTTACCAATACGCGGGAGTCCAGGTTCATCATAACTCCTAAACCACTAATAAGATACACACTTCATCATATAGAAACCTTCCATTTTACTCATTCCAAGAGAACCATTGCAACACGTGACTGAATTCCCATAACCGCAGACAAATACAAACCTCGAGTAGTGGTCTAAACCACCATAATTCTTCCGGGATCCACCTACACATAACAGGACATAATACTCGAATGCCTCCAAATAAAATCAATTAACGCGGCCGTTAGGCCTCGCACGTATCGCCACAATTCACATGTATAACTTATCACGCTGAAGGAATCGATCATGCCACCATTGTGCTAATTCAACCATTGCTAACTGATCCGACTCCTTCTAATTTACCCTGGACTTGCTTTTGGAATAATAATATTTCCATTCAAAAAAATAACGAGTCCAAATCCGTACTCATCCTGAGTGACCTTATTTCATGAGACCACGTCGTCTCAAAACCTACAAAGCAGCTCATACCATCCTTGTGCGCATATTTGCATCTCCAACTGATACACCCATTGTGACAATTCCTCTATAAATCTGAAGGTATTTCCTCCCATTCCTCCAATGCTACACTACACACTGAAGATAACACATAACACTCCAAGCCACTTTTTCATGATCCATTGCAAGAGCTAGATTCTCAACCATACTACGGACTCAAAATCCTCAAGCACCACACTTTAACCTTTAAATCCACTAGGACCATTGTTGAGAGTCGCCCACTCTGACTTGGTCCCGAATATAATCAACTCCAAGGCTCTGCTAGCACACCCTCTCAAAGAAGCACCCGGCTGAATCGCCTTTCTTGTAAATCACCTCTACACGAAGCATAAATCCAAAGTCTTCCCAAAGCTTGAACATAAATTGATAAGGCCAATTATAGCACACATTACTCAAATCCTTTGCTCAAATCACCACTGATATACTCTTTCCTTAGTCGTAATAACCCATCAATATGTCGATAACCAAAAACCTCACAAGTAGATAAACATACAACCCAATCGTAGGCGGTGGGGCTCTCCCACTTAGCTTGAAGCTACCATTGCATACTCTGGAACCCACCAAGATCCATTATCCCCCATTGACATGATCTTGTACAATCAACCAGCCAAATTTCTCGAAATCCTTCTGTTAGCATTTCGTGAACACTCTGAATCGCTAGCCAATATTACATATTCGACCTCTTACCGGATAGCCAGTATAATCCTTCGTAGAAGCTTCGTCAATACCACGCGACCGCTAACCTGCTTACAGGAGATAACCCACCTGTGGAAATTACATGCTGACATCTTCCAATGTCGCTGCACTGGGTACAATTACTTACGACATCAATAACCCATCCTGAACCCGTGCTCATTCACCAGATGTACAAGTCCGTTCACTCCTCATGGACATCAACTAAAGGTGTGGCAATAAATTCCAATCCAAAGTCATGTTGTATCCTTCTTCCTATTAAGCAACTCCTTTCTTTCGTATCCAATCTCCCGCCGTATAATAGCCAATATTCCAATTTAAGTCCGTAGACCTAGTCATTATCCGCCATGAATCCCAAATCACTCTATACCTTTCTAAAGGTGTGTAGTCATCCTACTACAGAACCCATAGGCTACTCTGCCACTCTCCCACTTTGGTCAAACTCACTCCTTTAAGCAACTATTCGACTCATGTTTCTCACTCTTGGCCTTCTAGAAGCCTATCCAGCGCAAGATACCTCCCACATTTCCTTCCTCATCCTTCGTTGCCCAGTTGCTGGCTTAAGTCAAATTCCATCTCTGTAACATCTGAACCAATAGATTCCTACCACTTTAAACCCCTTCGAAGATCATCTTTCTCGAGCCATCAACACCAGGAACACCAATTCAATCCTGAACCACCGAACACCGTGATCTCTGATAGCCGCTTCTTCGCCACTGTTTCACACTTCCCTGTCTCGAGGGAGATTTGACGAAGACCATAACACCGACGAACTTAACACATTCGATCAAGGGCGACGACACCACATTACTGATGAAAATTCTACCACGCTCAAAAATACCAAGTCTCGTTATTCCATCAAACCAAACCTGGACATTCATAGTCCGATTGCCTTTCCTTCGCCGGAAATAAATACTGAATCTCTGAATCATGCACTGAGAAGACCTCCTTTCAAGTTATTCACTGCTTCGACGCATAGGCAAGCACCCTACCATTACACCAATACGGTGCAATAGCAAAGCACGAATCGTCATAACAATCAATGCCAACCCTCAAAACCTTAGGTAGTACTGATACTGAGCTGAAATGATAGAACGACTTTCCGCAAGGCGACGACAATAGCCCAATCAAATACGCAGGGAGAAACATCCTGCACCACATCCATAGCACCATTACGATTCCTCGGTTACCAATTGATAGCAAGTGCTACACGTCGCATAAGATTGAATAGGAAAAAAATAAAGGCATAAGCTTCAGAGGAACTCAAATCGCACGATGAGGAATCAAGAAGGGAAGTTCTCCTAACAGTCCTGTAGCCTCTCGAATATAAGTACAAACGTCTCTGTACCGATCCGCGAGACTCTACTAGACTTTCTCATGACACATGAGACCTAAGTGAACCTAGTGCTCTGATACCATGTTGTCATGACCCAAAATCCGTTAAAGGTCGTGATCGCGCCGGACACCACTGTCAGGCAAGCCAACAAATAATAATAAATTTGATTCTCATTTTTGTATCTTTGAAATTCATAATTTCCTTCAAATTAATAGTAAAAAATGGAATTACAGATTAAATAATAATATTTTAACCATTTCAATACTGAGCAGCCCATAATCACCCCAAAATCCGGTGTCACAAGTGCATGATCATCAACTAGGAAGAATAAAATAAAATACATCATCTGTCCAGAATACAACATTGGATAGGAGAGAAAAATATAAATACTCTGAAGGAGACTTTGCGGGCTGAGGACCGCAACATGAGATGCAGCTCACCTAAGTCCCCGTGTCAACCACGCCACTGCACCCACAAGGCCACTAAATGTATATGTGCATGTACAACAAAATGTACAGCAAGTGTAGTATGAGTACGAAAAAGACGCGTACCCAATAAGTATCCAGTCTAACCTCGGAGAAGTAGTGACGAGGGGTCGACTCCGACACTTACTATGGGCTATACATAAAATGTCGATGATATAATTTAAACATGGATCATATAGGACGGCTGTAAGCTCAATATCGTGAAGTAGTAAGCAATTCTTTTATAACTATGAAATCTCCAAATTTATTTCTCATCATTTAACAATTTATCTCGGGCCATTGAGTCAATATCATTTTTTATAAATTCCAAAGTAATCAATTCAATCATGCACAAATCGTGCTGATGTCGTACGGCCCGATCCAACATATAAATATAAACTGTGCACTGCCAAGGGTCGAACGGCACGAACCATAGATGCATCTATTAAATCTGCTGAGGCGTTCGACTCGCTCCACAAAAAAAAAGATACACACATTCAAACAACCAAATCAAGAATTTATTTAGGGGCAATTATTCAAAGAAATGCAAATTCTCATTTAGCGATCAAGAAAACGAAGTTTAACCTTTAAAACTTCCTTTACCAAGTTCAATGTGAATAAAGAAATCAAATTAACAAGAAGGTTGCAAACAACGCAAGTATAGCATAATTTGGGTCCTAGACTACCCGAACTTAAGCATAATAGTAGCTACGCACGAACTTTTGTCACCTCGTGCGTACGTATCCCCAATAAATAGAAGCACATATTGAATTACTTCACCTATGAGGTTAATTCCCTCTTACAAGGTTAGAAAGGAGACATACCTCGCTCCGAAGTTCCATGGCCGGCTCCCAAGCCTTTCCAATAACTCAAGTCGATGCCCAACGCTCCAAAACTAGTCAATAAACAGAAATTCCATAATGTACTCTAATACTCACAACAATTCGATTTAAACAAATTCCCAACTCCGCTCGAAAAGTTGATAAAATCACCCTCGGGCCCACATTCCCGGATTCCGATAATTTTCGAAGATAAACTTTACCCATAACCTCACGAACTCAAATATATAATTTACTTTCAATTCCATGCCCAAATTCGTGGTCTAAATTCAAAAATACTAAATTCAAGGTTTTCTATCAAAACCCCACAATTTCTACTAATTTTCATGTTTAAATCCTTATACAAACCATGTATTTAACTTATAATAAGTGGGAATCACTTACCATGTGTTGCTTGATGAAAATATCCCTTTGAAGCTCTCCAAAAATTGCCCCAACCAAGTGAAAAATGGGAGAAAAATGGGCCAAGTCCCGTTTTATAAAAACCCTTCTGCCCAGTGACCTTCCGCACCTGCGGACTCCTTGGCCGTTTCTGCGCATCCGCTTCTGCAGCTTCTTGTTCGCACCTGCGCCCCTCGCCGCTTCGCCGAGGTCGTTTACTCAAAAACCCAACCTTAGTCAAATTCTTCCAAATTAAAGCTTCCGAAATGAGAATTTTCTTTCCAAATCAACTCCGAACTTTCCGAAATTCAATTCCGACCACGCGTACGAGTCATAATACCTGAAGTAAAGCTGTTCATGACCTCAAACCACTGAACAACGCGCTAGAGCTTAAAATAACCGGTCGGGTCGTTACACTTATTCATACCCAAACCCATATAAAACCCGTTTGCAACTGCAAGTTGTCTGAGTAATCTGATGCTCCACATTCTCCTTCTGATCTAAGATCCTTGACCTACTTCAACCAGCTTCCCGCAGACCCTTCTGTTCATCTCTTAGGCTTTCATTAGCTTCATCCTCATCAAATCTATTAATGCTTTTCCTCGATTGGCTATTACAGGTGGTCTATTTATGCTTTTCCTCGTTGTGGCGGCGGCTGGGTCCGGTCATTCATTATCGTGTTCTTCTTCTCTGATGGTGGTAGTGGCGAATGTTGGGAGAAGGTATTCAATAGACTGCCTTTCTTCTTCCCCTTCTTTTTTGCTAAAACGAATTACCAAAGTCCAAAAACCCCTCTTCAACCTTATTTTTCAATCACAATCTCATCACTTTCTCTCTTTTCTCCAGCACCTCAGCGACCACCGCACGACCACCACCTTTGATGTTCATGAAATTATAATAATATTTATCAGCTCAAAATTTTTGAGAAGCAGACGAGGAAACTCTTTGTTTGCTCATAGCAATATCCAAAGAAGCAGCAATTAAAAGAGGCTGTGTTTTCTTCTCTAAGGTTCAGTTCATTCAAGAAGAAAATATGGGATAAAGTGAACAGAGATATTACTAATATCTTTATTATTAAAGTTGGATGGATGTAGAAACTTGAAAGCAGTGAATGGACCAGATTTATAATTCTGGGAAAGATAAAGGAGTAAACAAAGGAGGATTATTAAGTGATTTAAATAGTAAAATATCTAATAAATCAGATTATAGCTTTTGAATTCAAAATATTTGTTTCTATTTATAAAAGTGATTATTAATTAGTACACAAACGAGTGACATTATGTATAATGATTATTCTTTACTGTGTTCTTAAAAAAATGCGTGTTCTTCTCCTTGTTCTTATAATTTATAAAAATATGCATCATCGCTCTCTCATGTAATCGTAACAGATGGAGCAAAACAAGAACAAAACAATCACAAATTTGATTTTGTATCATAATAATAGCACTCTTTGGGCGAAATTCAGTGTAGCGTGACGAAAAATTTAAAGATAACAAAAACTCTAACTTTTGAGTATAAACAAGATGTAACTTTTATAATTGTATGGATATGTACGGGTTCAGGAATGGATCTTAGGTTGAAAAAGTAAAAAGAGTCTGGAGTTTTAAAATACTGTCACGTGTACATGGGCCTAGATCCGTTAGATGGAGGGGTAAAAATGCTAAAAAGGGTAACGATAGGGGTAAGAAACGTCGAACAGTATAATGGAAGATACATATAACTAATATTTGATGGTAAATGGATATATATAGCCCTTTTTTCGTATATTTTAACTTATCCCAATATATAAAAATTATTATTTAAAAAAATATAGATATTTAATTGAATTCAAATTCAAGAACAACTTATAATGTTAAGATGACTATATTATTTAATTTAGCAAATTATTTAGTTAATAATTTAATTTTCTTTGCCAAATACTACATTAGTTTTATGCTCCCCCGATAGTATTTTATGCTCCAAGCGAATTCCAAATGTGAGAGAAAGTAATTCTTTTATAAATTTTCAGGTTTAATAAATAAATTTAAAAAATTGCCCAAAACACGTGAGAGTCCATCTTGGGTTAACTAAATTTGAGTAATTATTTTTATGAGTTTTCAGATTTAAAAAATAATTTAAAGAACTGCCCAAAAACTTGGGAATCCATGTTGTAGTTCAGAAGGTTTAATTTTTTTAAGTTGTTTCCTATTTTAAATTATTTTTGAATCTTCAAATTTGTTGGATGTCTGTACGGGTAAAATCGGGGATAACGTTACCCCGATTTTCCGTTGAGAAGCGAGGAACCACGTTATTCGTTACTAGCTCGAGTAAGGCCGAGGGTGCCCGCAGATCAGAACCAGGAGTAGACAAATAATACATTGGGAATCGAGCATGGCAGAACCAGAGAGATCCTAACTCGAGCAATACGAAGAACCGAGGGTAAAAGGAAGTAACGATTGAAGAAGACAAACGGAGAGCCGAAATATCCGCCATCAACCGGATATTACGGCACGGATCACACTCTGTATTAGCTGTACATAATGTTTTCATGAGAGAAACGGAAGGAAAGGATTTTTACCTTATTTAGACTTGTATAGATATTAAAATTTCCTTACTATATAAAAAGGAGACCCTTTTTATTTTTTGGGTCATTGTTGGCATGCATATCAAAGCAATAATGTTTACTTTTGTCCTTTAATAATTATTCAGGTGTTTTTCAGCTGTTCATCCATCTAATTATAACCGAACTCCATTCTGAGGGCTTGATTGGGACCAGTCCTTTGCATTTGAATCTAACGCCAGTGTAATAGCCCGACCCACTAGTGATATTGTCCGCTTCGGGCCTAGGCTCGCACGGCTTTAAAACGCGTCACTAGAGTCTAAGGCTTATCTACTTATATACCCAGCATCTCTCCCGTATTTTTTCGATGGCCGGATTCACCTAGGGTGTCACATACACCCTCCTTAGGGACTCAACGTCCTCACTGAGGTTTGCCCCACCACCGTTCAAGGTTGCACGCAATCTGTCTCTGATACCATAGGTAACAGCCCAATCCACTAGTGATATTGTCCGCTTTGGGCCTAGGCCCGCACGGCTTTAAAACACGTCACTAGAGTCTAAGGCTTGTCTACTTATATACCCAACATCTCTCCCGTATTTTGTCGATGTGGGATTCGCCTAGGGTGTCACATACTTATGTAACAGCCCAACCCACTAGTAATATTGTCCGTTTTGGGCCTAGGTCCTCACGGCTTTAAGATGCGTCACTAGAGTCTAAGGCTTGTCTACTTGTATACCCAACATCTCTCCCGTGTTTTGTCGATGTGGGATTCGTCTACGGTATTATAGACAGGATTAATTATTTCATCACATTTGGTTTGATCGTTTTTCCTCTTTTTAATTCAAATACTTACTGTTCTTTGATCATTCATGTTAAATTAAACTACGTGTCCTTTAAACCGCGTATAAAATCAATTGTTATCCTTTTTAAAGGTAAACAGTCGCCCACCATGGGGCTAAGGATAATAGTCGTGATTTAATACAAATTTTATAACACACTCTATTTTACACTTGTTCTTTGAAGTTTGATTTCGGGATTACTCAATATGTCAAACTCCCAACCTGCTCACTTAAGCGTTGATGCCGAATCAGGCCACCAAAATGAAAATAACAGCGTGGTGCCAAGCAACGACGTACCCCCTATCGACCCTAGTGGCATTTCGATCACTGACCCAGTCGATGCCAATTCACAGGTTGCTATCAATATAAACCAACCGTCTGATTCCGGTAATTGCATTCACGGGGCATCCTGGCCATCGACTCGCAAGGCGCCAGAAGGGGGAGGTGATGGAGTTAGCTGTCACGACCCAAATCTCCCTCCGTAAGGCGTCGTGACGAACCTAGTCTCCACGACTAGGTAAGCCTAACAAATTGTGAAAATAACAAAAATGGAAGCAAAAACTTGACAACAACTACAATAGATAATTAAATAACTGATAACAATGCCGCTCGACATGTACAATAACCAACACTCTAGTAATACACAGTATTCCCAATACCCGGGACTTCATAAGTCACAAGCTACAGAAGAAAACTAGTATCTCCATACACCAGAGTCTAAGAAAAAAAGTACGGAAGGTAAATGACATAGGGGGAATAGAGGGGGACTCCAAGGTCTGCGGACGAGGCAGATATACCTTGAAGTCTCCAAACTGTCACTGCTCACTGATGATGTACCTAATAAGAAGTACATGGATCTGCATACAAAACATGTGCAGAAGTGTAGCATGAGTACACCGCAACGTTACTCAGTAAGTGCCAAGCCTAACCTCGGTCGAGTAGTGACGAGGTCAGTTCAGGTCCCACTAGTCTATAATAAATAAAGCAGAAGAATATATCAATATAATAAGAGACTGAAATTTAACAAAGAGGAGAACACAGCAAAATAACACTACAGCACACAGGGATAAAACAACAGGGGATCTCAGGAGATACCGTCTCGTAGTCCCAAAGTAAAGATGCAAGTAGAACTCCCGAGGTACCGCCTTGTAGTCTCAAAAAGTAAATGTGCAGGGAGATCTCCCAAGGTACCGCCTCGTAGTCTCAAAAGAGAAGGTGTAGGGGGATCTCCCGAGGTACCGCCTCGTAGTCCCAAAAGTAAACACACAGCTCAACCCCCTAAATACAATAATTAACAGCAATAATTCTACAGTTAAGATTGATACAGATATGGAAAGGCAGAAAATCAACTAGGCATGCTGCACAGAGTTTAAATAAGTAGTTAAAGCACGTAGAAATGCGATATTATACTAAACAGGATAACTGCACATGCTAGTATAACTCAATTAAGATGAAAACAAGTTACTACTCAGTAAGAACCGAATGTTTACAACAATTAGCCCATGTAAGCACTTGTCACCTAGCGTACACGGCGCTCACATAAAACAATAGTACCAAATCCTAAGGGGATTTCCCCCACACAAGGTTAGGCAAGCCACTTACCTCGAACCAAGCTCAATAAATCAGTAACAATGACTTTTCCATGATTATACGACTCCAAATGGCCCAAATTTAGCCAAAAGTAATTACATACCATCAATATAACTATAAGAAACTAATCTAATTAATGAAATCAAGGCTTAAGCAAGAAATTAGAAAATCACCCCAAAACGTCGACCTGGGCCCACCTTCCGGAATCAGGTAAAAGTCACAAAATATGAACACCAATTCACTCACGAGTTCACTTGTACCAAAATTATTTAAATCCGATATCAAAATCCAAATCAAAACTCAAAAACTTAGTTGAAGAACTTTCCAACTTTTTCCCAAATTTCTCAACCCAAATCCTCAATTAAATGATGAAATCAACTATAGATTAGTGGAATATAACCATAAACGAGTTAAGAATCGTTACCCAAAAGCTTCCTCTGAAAATCACCCAAATTATCGCCCAAATCCGAGCTCTCAATGTCCCAAAGTGTAAATGAGATCAAACCCTCGAAATCCCTCTTTTCTGCCCAGTGATCTTCGCACCTGCGAACGTTTAGCCGCACCAGCGGTACGCACCTGCGGGAATTCCATCGCAGGTGCGGACTTGACTTAAGTCGTCAGGTCCGATTCTGCAATCAAAAGACCGCACCTGCATGTGCACGCCTGCAGACATTTGTTAGCTTCTGCAGAATCCTCTTCCAGTTCACTCTCCGCGCCTGCGGGCCGTTAAGCGCATTTGTGGGCTCGCAGATGTGGCATCTCCCTCGCACCTGCGACCCCTGGCCACTCATTCCAAATCCATTTCTGCGCTTGACCCCATGCACGTGCGTGCCCACCTGCGGTCACCCCACCGCAGGTGCGAAAACACCAGAAGCTTGAAAGCTTCAGCAATTTACACAAGTCCAATTTCGATCTGTTAAGCATCTGAAACTCACCCGAGGCCCCCGGGACCTCAACCAAAGGTACCAACAAGTCCTAATATATCATACGAACTTAGTCGAGCCTCCAAATCACATCAAACAACGCTAAAAACATGAATCACCCTCCAGTTCAAACTTAATGAACTTTGAAACTTCAAACTTCTACAACCGATGTCGAAACCTATCAAACCACGTCCGATTGACCTCAAATTTTGCAGACAAGCCAATTCGACATTAGGGACCTACTCTAACTTCCAGAATTGGGATCCGACCCCGATATCGAAAAGTCCACTTCCGGTCAAACTTCCCAAATATTCATCTTTCACCATTTCAAACCTAATTCAGCTACAGACCTCTAATTCACAATCCGGACACGCTCCTAAGTCCAAAATCACCCAACGAAGCTAACGGGACCGACGAAACTCAATTCTGGAGTCATCTTCACACAGTTCTGACTATGGTCAACATCCTAGAACTTAAGCTTCCGTTTTAGGGACTAAGTATCCCAAAATACTCCAAAACCACGAACAAAAGCTCCCGACAAGTCACATAAGCATAAATATGGGGAAAGTAGTCATCACATGAATGGAGAAGGTTAAAGTGATTCAGGAACCCACTAGAGACCGACACCTCCTACCATACAGAGCCTCATACGGTGCCATCTGAATGCTCGACTAATAACTATTATTGTAGGCAAACTCTACAAGTGGCAGGAACGGATCCCAAGAAACTCCATCACATACGCACGGAGAATATCCTCTAGTATCTGAATAGTGCGCTCGGACTGTCCGTCCGTCTGAGGGTGAAATGCTGTGTTCAACTCCACCCGAGTACCCAACTTATGTTGTACGGACCTCCAGAACCGTGATGTAAACTGTGTACCCTAGTTAGAGATGATATATACCGGCACGCCATGAAGTTTGACAATCTCGCGGATATAAACTCAAGCCAGCTGCTCAGAAGAATAAGTAGTCATCACATGAATGAAGTGAGTTGACTTGGTCAGCCTATCCACAATCACCCAAACTGCATCAAACTTCCGCTGAGTCCGTGGAAGCCCAACAATGAAATCCATAGTGATCCGCTCCCATTTCCACTCCAGAATCTGTAACTTCTGAAGCAATCCACGAGGCCGCTGATGCTCATACTTCACCTGCTGGCAATTTAGACACCGAGCTACATATTCCACTATGTCCTTCTTCATTCTCCTCCAGCAATAATGTTGCCTCAAGTCCTGATACATCTTCACGGCACCCGTATGAATGGAGTAACACGAACTGTGAGCCTCCTAGAGAATCAACTCATGCAAACCATCTATATTGGGCACACATAGCCTGCCCCGCATCCTCAATGAACCATCATCTCTAATAGTGACCTCCTGAGCATCACCGTGCTGAACCATGTCCTTAAGGACAAGCAAATGAGGGTCATCATACTGACGCTCCCTGATATGATCATAAAGAGAAGATTGAGAGACCACACAAGCCAACACTCGACTCGGCTTAGATATATCCAATCTAACAAACTGGTTGGCCAATGCCTGAACATCCAACGCCAATGGCCTCTCTGCTGCTAGCAGATATGCTAAGCTCCCCAAACTCTCAGCCCGATGACTCAAGGAATCGGCCACCATATTGGCCTTCTCGGGATGGTATAGGATAGTGATATCATAATCCTTAAGCAGCTATAACCACCTCCGCTGATGCAAGTTAAGATCCTTCTGCTTGAACAGATGCTGCAAGCTCCATTGATCGTTGTAGATTTCACAAGGGACACTGTACAAATAGTGCCGCCAAATGTTCAAGGCATGAACAACAGCTGCTAACTCAAGGTTGTGGACATGATAGTTCTTTTCATGCACCTTTAGATGTCTGGACACGTAAGCAATTACCCTACGGTCCTGCATCAACACCGTACCGAGACCAACCTGCAATGCATCACAATATACAGTATAAGACCCCGAACCTGAAGGTAATACCGATACTGGGGTTGTAGTCAAAGTTGTCTTGAGCTTTTAAAAGCTTTCCTCACACTTCTCTATCCATCTGAACGGAGCATCTGGGTCAGCCTGGTCATAAGTGCTGTAATAGACGAGAAACACTTTACAAATCGACGGTAATACCCCGCCAACCCAAGAAAACTCCGGATCTCTGAAGCTGAGGACAGTCTGGTCCAACTCTACACTGCTTCCACCTTCTTTAGATGCACCTTGATCCCATCACTCGATACTACATGACCCAAGAATGCCACTGAGTCTATCTAAAACTCACACTTCAAAATTTTTACATATAGCTTCTTTTCTCTCAAGGTCTGGAGCACAGTCCTCAGGTGCTGCTCATGATCCTCCCAAGTCCGGGAGTACACCAGAATGTCGTCAATGAATATGATGATGAAAGAGTCAAGATAGGGCCGGAACACACTGTGCATCAAGTGCATGAATGTTGCTGGGGTGTGGTCAGCCCAAATGACATCACAAGGAACTTGTAGTGACCATACCGAGTCTTGAAAGCAATCTTCGGGATATTTGGCTCCTGAATCTTCAACTGATGACAGCCTGAATGAAAGTCAATCTTGGAAAACACTTTGGCACCCTGTAGCTGATCAAATAGGTCATCAATACGAGGCAATGGATACCTGTTCTTCACTGTAACTCTGTTCAACTGGCAATAATCAATGCACATACGCATAGAACCATCCTTCTTCTTCACAAACAAGACTGGAGCACCCCAGGGTGACACACTGGGTCGAATGAAGCCCTTATCAAGCAATTCCTGTAACTGCTCCTTCAACTCAGGAGGAGCCATACGATAAGGAGGAATAGAGATGGGCTGAGTGCCTGGCAACAAATCAATACCGAAATTAGTATCCCTATCGGGCGGCATGACCGAAAGATCTGTTGGAAATACATCTGGAAGATCTCTCATTACTGGAATTGACTCAACTGTAGGGGTGTCAATACTGACATTTCTCACATAAGCTAGATATGAGTCACACCCCTTCTCAACCGTTCGTCGAGCTTTAAGAAACGAAATAACTTTGCTGGGAGTATAATCTAAGGTACCTCTCCACTCCAACCGCGGTAATCCTGGCATAGCCAACGTCACGATCTTAGCGTGACAATCAAGAATAGCATAATGGGGCGACAACCAGTCCATGCCCAAAATAATATCAAACTCTACCATGCTGAGCAATAATAAATCGGCTTTGACCACTAATAACAACCAAACACGACCGATACACACGGTCAACAACAATAGAATCTCCCACAGGTGTAGACACATAAATAGGAGAACTCAAAGAATCACGAGATATGCCCAAATACGGGGCAAAATAGGAGGACACATAGGAATAACTGGAGCCTGGATCAAATAAGACCGACGTATCTCTATGACAAACCGGAACAATACATGTAATGACAGAGTCGGAAGTAACTGCCTCAGTACGAGCAGGAAGAGCATAATATCTGGCATGGCCTCCCCCTCTGAGGTGACCTCTACCTCCCTGACCTCTACCTCGAGCTGGCTAAGCAGGTGGAGCGGTAGCTGGTGCTGTATTCATAGCCTGAGGACCCGATGGAGCACGCGGTGCTTGAGAAGTCTGTGGAGGTGCACCCCTACTAAGTCTAGGGCAATCCCTCACTATATGGCGAGTGTCTCCACACTCAAAACAAGCTCCCGGAGGACGTGGCTGTTGTGGCTGGCTCGGGCCAGGTCTGCTAGACTGACCGCTGGAAGCACCCCGTGTAGAAGGTACACTAGAAACTGGCGGTGCATAATAAGGCTCCTGGGGCCTAGGAGTAGCCGGGATACCACTGGCGGCTGGAAGTTTTGAATGAACAGGGCGGCTCACATAGCCCCTACCATGACGAACTGCAGCTGGGGCACGAGTACCACTATAAGGGCTAGACTCTCGAGACCTCTTGGCCGCTCTCTCCTCTCTCTCCAGAGCAAGCATGCCCTCCACTCTCCTAGTAATATCCACAACCTGCTGGTAGGAAATATCCATCTCCAACTCCCAGGCCATACTAATCTTGATGTTGGGGAGCCCCTCGATAAAACGACGAACCCTCTCTCATACTTTAGCAACCAAGGCTAGCATGCCTAGCCAAATCACTGAAGTGAACCGCATACTCTGACGCAGTCATAGCACCCCGACGCAACTACTCAAACTCGTCACGCCATGCATCTCTAAGACTCTGGGGAACATACTCCCTCAAGAACATATCCAAAAAACAAAGTCCAAGTAAGTAAAGCTGCCTCAGCCGGACTACCTAACTCATAAGCACGCCACCACTGATAGGCCTCTTCTCTATGATGGAATGCAATGAAATAAACCCCACTCGACTCTGCTACATCCATAGTACGGAGGATACAGTGGAACTCCTCAAGAAAACCCTAGGCATCCTCTGACGCCAATCCACTGAAAGTAGGGGGTGGTACTTTTTGTACCTGTCGAGCTTGAGTTGCTCCTCCTCAGAAGCTGTTGCCCTACCCTCGGGCCGAATTGGAGCTACTGGCTGCATCAGTATGATATCCGAAACCTTGGCGACCTGACCCCTTTGCTCTGGGGTACGGGTGGCAGGAGTTTGTGCTCCTCTCCCGGCCTGAGACATGGCAGGAGCAAGTGGAATCAATCCGGCCTGAGCCAAGGTGCTGAACATGCTCAAGAACTGTGCAAGGGTCTCCTGAAGAGCTGGTGTAGTAACAGGCATCTCAAGTGCCTACGCTCCGACTGGAGCTACTGGTGGCTCCTCTGCAGCAGCTCATGCGGGTGCTCTGGCTGCACCACGTGAACGTCCCCGACCTCTACCCCGGCCTCGGCCTCTCGTGGCTTTAGCAGGCGGCGCAGGTGCTTGATCATCAGATCTGTATGTACGTGCCCGCACCATCTGTGAGAGAATAGAAGACAGAAGTTTAGAATTTCGAAGTCAACAATTTCACACGACAAGGAATCAAAAGAAGTGAAATTTTCTTGACAGTTCCATAGCCTCCTGAAGATAAGTACAGACGTCTCCGTACCGATCCGCAAGACTCTACTAAACCTGCTTGTGACTCACGACACCTATGAACCTAGAGCTTTGATACCAACTTGTAACGACCCAAATCTCCCTACGTAAGACGTCGTGATGGCACCTAGTCTCTACGACTAGGTAAGCCTAACAAATTGCAAAAATAACAAAAACGAAAAGTAAAAACTTGACAACTAACTACAACAGATAATTAAATAACTGATAACAATGCCACTCGACATGTACAATAACCAACACTCTAGTAACACACAGTATTCCCAAAACCCGAAACATCATAAGTCACAAGCTACAGAAGGAAACTAGTATCTGTATACACCAGAGTCTAAGAAAAGAAGTACGAAAGGTAAATGACATAAGGGGGGATTCTCCCTCCAGCATGAGCGAACCCTTTCGGAACGGCTCTGGCTCTCTCAATCAAAGGATGGTCTCTATCAATCTCCTGGCCGAAAATAGTGTTCAACTCCGCAGGGGTTTCCAAGTCCAATCCGAGTATGTATTCGGAAGTGCAAAGCGAACTACTGGCTGTGGCCGAAAATAGAGGTTCTGTCTTTCTTCACTCAAGTAAGAAAAAGATCGGACGCTCGCAGATCCATCCAATGAAGGAAGTGGCGCTTGCTACGATCAATATCCGAATAAGACCTTGACTTTGAATCTAGATGATAGTGGTCATCTCAAAATAGAAAAAGGTCCAGACGTCCCAACATGAGGTGTTCCAAAAGGAACTTGAGAGAAAAGAATAGGACTGGAAAAAAGGTCCGCTCTTATAGAAGAGCTACAGAGGCGGATGCAGATTCAGAGAGGGGGAGTCCGAGGTCTGCGGACGCGGCAGATATACATTGAAGTTTCCAAACTGTCACTGTTCACTGATGGCGTGGCTATTCACTTATGGCGTGGCTGATAAGAAGTACCTGGATCTGCACACAAAACATGTGCAGAAGAGTAGCATGAGTACACCACAATGGTACCCAGTAAGTGCCAAGCCTAACCTGGTCGCGTAGTGACGAGGTCAGGGCCCACTGGTCTATAATAAACAAAGGGGAAGAATATAGCAATATAATAAGAGGCTGAAATTTAACAAAGAGGAGAACATAGCAAAATAACAGTACAACACATAGGGATAAAACAGCAGGGGATCTCCCGAGATACCGTCCCGTAGTCCCAAAGTAAATATGCAAAGAGAACTCCCGAGGTACCGCCTCGTAGTCTCAAAAGTAAATTTGCAGGGAGATCTCCCAAGGTACCGCCTCGTAGTCTCATAAGTAAAGGTGCAGGGGGATCTACCGATGTACCGTCTCGTAGTCCCAAAAGTAAAAACACACAGCTCAAACCCCTAAATACAATAATTAACAACGATAATTCTACAGTTAAGACTGATATAGATCAAGGAAAGATAGGAAATCAACTAGACATGCTGCACAGAGTTTAAATAAGCAGTTAAAGCACGTAGACATGCGATATTAGACTAAACAAGATAACTACACATGCTAGTATAACTCAATTAAGATGAAAACAGGTTACTATTCAGTAAAAACCGAATTTTTACAAAAATTAGCCCGTGTACGCACTCGTCACCTCGCGTACACGGTGCTCACATAACATAAAAGTACCAAATCCTAAGGGGATTTCACCCACACAAGGTTAGGCAAGCCACTTACCTCGAACCAAGCTCAATCAATCATTAACAGTGCTTTTTTCACGATTATCCGACTCCGAGTGGCCCAAATCTAGTCAAAAGCAATTACATACCATAAATATAACTATAAGAAACTAATCTAATTAATGAAATCAAGGCTTAAGCAAAAAATTAGAAAATCACCCCAAATTACGTACCAAAATTATTCAAATTTGATGTCAAAATCCAAATCAAAACTTAAAAACTTAGTTGAAGAACTTTCCAACTTTTCCCCAAATTTCTCTACCCAAATCCTCAATTAAATGATGAAATCAACTATAGATTAGTGGAATATAACCATAAATGAGTTAAGAATCATTACCCAAAAGATTCCTCTGAAAATCTCCCAAATTATTGCCCAAATCCGAGCTCTCAAAGTCCAAAAGTGTAAAATGAGATCAAACCCTCAAAATCCCTCCTTTCTGCCAACCGATATTCACACCTGCGGACATTTAGCCGCACCAGTGGTACCGCACCTGCGGGAATTCCATCGCAGGCGCAGACTTGACTTAATTCCTCAGGTACGCTTCTGCAATCAAAAGACCGCACCTGCATGTGCGCGCCTACGGACATTTGTCCGTTTCTATGGAATCCTCTTGCAGTTCACTCTCCGCGCCTGCGGGCCCTATGTGCATCTGTGGGCTCGCAGATGAGGTATCTCCCTCGCTCCTGCTATCCCTGGCCACTCAATCCAAATCCGCTTCTGCGCTTAACCTCATGCACGTGCATGCCCACACCTACGGTCACCCCACCTCAGGTGCGTAAACACCAGAAGCTTGAAAGCTTCAGCAATTTACACAAGTCCAATTTCAATCCATTAAGAATCCGAAACTCACCTGAGGCCCCCGGGACCTCAACCAAAGGTACCATGTCCTAAAACATCATAAGAACTTAGTTGAGTCTCTAAATCACATCAAACAGCGCTAAAAAAATGAATCACCCTCCAATTCAATCTTAATGAACTTTGAAACTTCAAACTTCTACAACCGATGTTGAAACCTATCAAACCACGTCCTATTGACCTCAAATTTTGCACACAAGTCAAATTCGACATTACGCACCTACTCCAACTTACGGAATCGGGATCCGACCCCAATATCGAAATGTCCACTTCC
The DNA here is from genome assembly GCF_001879085.1 of Nicotiana attenuata. Lineage (NCBI taxonomy): Eukaryota > Viridiplantae > Streptophyta > Magnoliopsida > Solanales > Solanaceae > Nicotiana > Nicotiana attenuata. The sequence goes on from NW_017671172.1 coordinate 140,355, forward strand.
GATCAAACTTCCAAAAATTCATCTTTCGACATTTCAAGCCTAATTTAGTTGGAGACCTCCAATTCACAATCTGGACACGCTGTTATGTCTAAAATCACCCAACAAAGCTAACGGGAACAACGAAACTCCATTCCGGAGTCGTCTTCACAGAGTTCCGACTACGGTCAACATCCTAGAACTTAAGCTTCTATTTTAGGGATTAAGTGTCCCAAAACACTCCCAAACCACGAACAAAACCTCCCGACAAATCACATAACCAGAAAGGATACGGTGAAAGCAATAAATAGGGGATTGGGGATAATACTCTCAAAATGACCGGTCGGGTCCTTACATTAGCTTACGTTTGATTTTCGAGATATTGCAAGCTCAACAAGTTGCAATCGCACAATTACAGAGTCAAATCACGCACACAACACGGGCGAACCCGAACGGGTTGGAGAAGACGCTCGGAGGGAAGAACGGATCGTCACAGAACCTGATAGCTCTGGACTTGAGGAAACTTCCGAGGTGATAAAGATGCTCGAATCAATGACAAAGCGGGTGAAATTCGGCAAAAAGAAGATAGAAGTGAACGACAAGAAAGTGGAAACTTACAATTCAAGGGTCGATCAGATCTCGGGAGCACCTCTAATATTGAACGGACCGGATTCTAAAAATTTCATTTAGAAGCCTTTCCACCGAGGCACCAAAGCCAATTCTGAAAAGATTCTAAATGCTCGACATTCCCAAATATAACGGGACCACAGATCCAAACAAGCACATGACCTCCTACACGTGTGCGATAAAGGGAAACGACCTCGAGGATGATGAGATAGAGTCGGTATTGTTGAAGAAATTAGGGGAAACCTTATCCAAGGTAGAAATGATATGGTATCATAACTTACCTCCGAATTCTATGAATTCATTTGCTATGCTTGCAGATGCCTTCATTAAAGTCCATGTCAGCGCTATTAAAGTTGAGATGAGGAAATCGGACATGTTCAAAGTCAAGGAAAGGGACAATGAGATGCTTAGGAAATTCGTGTCGAGATTCTAGATGGAACGGATGGACCTGCCCCCGATTGCAGACGATTGGGCAGTTCAGGCATTTACTCAAGGGCTCAACCCCCGAAGTTTAGTTGCATCTCACCAATTAAAGCAAAATTTGGTGGAGTACCTAGTGGTTACCTGGGCCGATGTCCACAACGGGTATTAGTCAAAGATCAGAGACGAGGACGACCAACTAGGGGCTCCCTCGGGGTCGGTTTATCCTAATAGAGCAAACAAGAAGTCTAAAAGAATAGTGGATAGGAGTCGAGGCCGCCCCGAGACCGATACCAGCCTTACAACTCAGATAGAAGGGGAAATGGACCCAATCGCTATCCGATCAGGAATGATAGAATAAATAATCAAGGTCCAAGCAATTGAGGGTTGGTGAATAGAAACGGTTTCGACAGATCACCCGGGGTCAAAGATGCCCCGAGACTATCAGAATATAACTTCAACGTGGATGCAGCGAGTATAGTGTCATCCATCGGTCGCATCAAGGAGACCAAGTGGCCAAGGCTACTCCATCTAATCATGCACAGAGGGATAACAATTTGATATGTAAGTATCATGGTACTCACGGGCATAGAACTGAGGATTAGCGACAATTAAGGGAAGTAGTGGCTCGTTTGTTCAACAACGGGCATCTTCGGGAATTTCTAAGTGAGCAGGTAAAAAATCATTTCAAAAATAGCGACGCCAACAAACATATCGAGAAGGAAGAACATCAACATGTAATAAATAGGATTATCGGAGGAGTAGATTTTCCAAAAGGACCAATGATAAAACGCACCAAGGCTTCTATCACGAGAGAGAAATGGACTCGAAATTATATCCCGAAAGGGACCATATCGTTTAGTGACGAGGATGTAGAGGGCATCACTCAACCTTACAACGATGCACAGGTAATAACTGTACTTATTAATAAATCTCGGGTTAAGATTTTGTTAATTGATCTAGGTAGTTCCTCCAACATCATCCGATGGAGTGTCGTGTAACAACTGGGGCTGTTGGATCACATCGTACCAGCAGTTTGAGTACTAGATGGGTTCGATATGGCGTGCGAGACAACGAAGGGTGAAATCACCCTACCGGTCAACACAGCCAGAACCACCTACGTGACAAAGTTTTATGTAATCGAGGGGAATATGAGATATAACGCCTTGCTCAGGAGACCGTGGGTCCACAACATGAGGGCAGTACTGTCGACCTTACATCAAGTGTTGAAATTTCTAACCCCAAGTGGAATCAAAACAGTCTATGGGGAACAATAGGCCGCAAAGGATATGTTCGCAGGTCTAGGAGGAACATCTAACTGATGAGGAAGATGACATCGGGGTCCCGAGATCATTCAGCACATAAAGACACTGATGCCACGAAGTTAGACATGACAGGAATCCCACCGGAGATAACTACTCACAAATTGAGCTTGGATCCGAACTTCCACGCGATCAAACAGAAGAGAAGGCCACAGTCTGAAGTCAAGCACGCGTTCATCAAAGATGAGGTATCTAAACTCTTAAAAATAGGTTCAATTCGGGAAGTCAAATACCCAGATTGACTAGCTAACGTAGTCGTCGTACCTAAAAAGGAAAGCAAACTTTAAATGTGTGTAAATTATAAGGACTTGAAAAAGACATGCCCAAATGACTCGTTTCCTTTTCCTAACATCGACTGAATGATCGATGCGACAGCATGGCACGAGACGCTGAACTTTCTCAACGCCTATTCCGGGTACAACCGAATACAGATGGACCCGGGTGACCAAGAGAAAACTTCTTTCATAACTAAGTTTGACACTTATTTTTATAACGTGATGCCATTTGGGTTGAAAAATGCCGGTGCCACGTATATATTGAAGATATGTTAGTTAAGTCCCTACGAGCAGAGGACCATTTGAAATATTTGCAGGAAACCTTCGACATACTAAGGGAATACAACATGAAGCTGAACCCTGAGAAGTGTGCCTTCGCAGTTGGCTCGGGAAAGTTCCTCGGTTTCATGGTATCTAACCGATGAATAGAGATCAAAACAGATAACATAAAGGCCATAGAAGATATCACCGTGGTTGACAATGCCAAGGCGGTGCAGAGGCTGACCGGGCGGATAGCCGCATTGGGCCGATTTATTTCTAGGTCATCGGTAAAAGCCGCCGATTTTTCTTGTTACTAAAGAAAAAAAGAGACTTCTCTTGGACCCCGGAGTGCCAAAAGGATTTGGAAGAACTCAAACAATACTTATCAAGTCTTTATTTGTTGCACACCCAGAAGGCGAACGAGCAACTGTACCGTTACTTTGCAGTATCCGAGGTAGCGGTAGGTGGTGTCCTGGTTCGGAAAGAAGAAGGTACACAGTTTCCTATATATTATGTTAGTAGAACCCTATGTGATGCCAAAACGAGGTATCCGCATCTAGAGAAATTAGCGCTTGCCTTGTTAAACGCATATAGGAAACTAAAACCATACTTTCAGTGTCACCCTATATGTGTCGAGACCTCATATCCGCAAAGGAATGTCATGCATAAACCCGAGCTCTTAGGCCGGCCAACAAAATGGGCCGTAGAGGTCAGCGGGTACGATATTGAATACAAACCACGAACAACTATAAAGTCTCAAATTTTGGCTGACTTCGTGGACGTCTCACACCAGCCTTGATCCCCGAGGTCAATAAAGAATTATTACTTGCCTCAAGACTAGCTCGGGGGTCTGGACCCTATTCACGGATGGTGCTTCCAACACGAAAGGGTCCGTGTTGGGAATTGTACTAAGACCACACACGGGTAATATAATATGTAAATCTATTAGAACTATGAAATTGATGAACAATGAAGCCGAATATGAGGATATAATTGCAGGTCCAGAACTGGCTAAAACCCTGGGGGCTGAGGTGATCAAAGCAAAATACGATTCCCTCCTTGTTGTTAACTAGGTTAACGGAACATTCAAAGTCAAAAAGACCGGATGCGGAGATACTTGGATGAATTACAAGTGGTGTTACATCGATTCAGAGAATGGATGTTACAACATGTGCCCCGAGATCAGAATAGCGAGGTCGACACTCTAGCTAACTTAGGATTGCCAATCGACTCAGATGAATTTAACTCCGGAACGGTGGTGCAATTTATGAGCTCAGTGATAGAGGAAGGTCATGCCGAGGTAAACTCAACGAGTTTGACTTGGGATTAGAGAAACAAATACAAAGACTATCTTCAGAAGGGGAAACTGCCATCGAATCCTAAAGAATCAAGGGCTCTTCGAACTAAAGTTGTCAGGTTCAGCTTAGTCGAGGGCCAACAGTAACGAAGGTCATTTTTTGGACTGTTAGCAAGATGCTTGGGGCTCGGAGAGACCGATTACGTGATGAGAGAAGTCCATGAGGGTACTTGCAGAAACCATTCAGGAGCGGAATTATTGGTTCGAAAATTGATTAGGGCCGGATATTACTGGAACAAAATGGAAAAGGATGCGAAGGACTTTGTTAAAAAATGCAACGAATGCCAAAGGCATGCCCCGATAATCTACCAACCGGGGCAGCTGCTTCACCCGGTTATTTTCCCTTGGCCATTCATGAAGTGGGGGATGGACATCGTAGGCCCTTTACCATGGGCACCCGAAAAAGCTCAGTACATCTTGCTATGACATTACTTCTCCAAGTGAGTTGAAGCACAGGCATTTGAGAAAGTTATAGAAAAGGAGGTTATCGACTTCATCTGGGATCATATAATATGCCGGTTTGGGATACCAACCGAAATTACGTGTGACAATGGGAGACAATTCATCCGTAGCAAGGTCAATAAGTTCTTTGAAGATCACAAAACCAAAAAGATTTTATCGACCCCTTATCGCCCGAGTGCGAACGGTCAAGCGGAGTCAAAAAACAAAACTATCTTGCAGAATGATAAGTAGGGTTTTTGACCACTTATTTGCTCTCTTTCACTTGTGTTTTAGCTCAAAAATGCTTAAAGGTATTCCCGAAAAATAATGAAATGTACTTGCTTGCAGGAGTGTTGCATATGAGCCAAATAAATAAAATCAACTCATAAAGGAGTTAAAAGTGGACAAGGACCAAAACAAGGCAAAAAGGCCCACAGTGCGGACCGCACAATAATGTGTGCAGCCGCAAAGGAAAGAGCCATGTCAAATTTTCTTCAAATTATGTGGACCGCACAAGTATTGTGCGACTGCAGAAGAGGAGATTCAGATAGTTGGTTTTGGGCAAGCTAAAGATATGAGGACGGCACCATAATTGTGCAGCCGCAGGATGACAAATGTGGCCGCACTCACAATTATGCGGTCTGCAGAAGAGAAGAATCAGAGAGTTGGGTTCAAGTCCAAAGTCAAGGAGTGCGGACCGCAGTAATATTGTGTGACAGCAGAAGCAAAAGTACGGCCGCACTCACAATTGTGAGGTCCGCACAAGAAGAAGAAGTGCGGCCGCAACCCAGAATTGTGCGGCCGCAGAGATGGAACCTGTCAAGCCAAGTCTATTTGTACGGACAACACACATTATTATGCGGCCGCACAACCTCCGCATGGGCATTTTCGTCAGATATTTTCAGCTTAGTATAAATAGAACTTTTTGTCATTTTTAGGTTAAGTTTTGTTTTAGGGAGAGCACCTGAACCGTTTTCTTTATTATTTTGAGTAATATTGTACTAGATTAGTTTCTAAAAAATAGATTTCCTTTCCCTAATCGATTATTATGCATTCTATCTTAATTTCTTCTTTAATTTCGTTATTTTTCATGAGTAGCTAAATTTCTAGCTAGGGTTGTGGCCCAACCCTAGTGTGGGTATTTAATGGTCGTTGATTTAGGGCTTGTTTGTGATTGGGTTAGTGATATTTAGCCTTGTTCGCGCTTAAATTCAAGAATTAATGGTTGCAAACATTGATTCGTGCCTAATTGACTTAGTCTCTTCTTGAGAAAGAGAGATTAAGTCTAGGAAAACTTGGCTAACAGGAAATTGAGGTGAACTCAAGAAATCGATAGCCCCAATTAAAGGGTCAAATCTTGAGAGAGTAAGACCCGACTTGAGCATATATCACTTGTTTTGTGCAATACCCATTTGGACTTGAGAAATCCAAATTGGGCAAAATAACTCAAACTACCGAGAGGTATAGAGTGGGTAATTGCGTGTGATTGCTATATTACAACTCCGACTAATCAAACTTTCCCTAGAGTTTACAACCCGTTAGGTAACCACCTAGGTGGAGGTCACGACCCTAGATCTTTTATCATTTGAAAAACAACCAAAAACCAAAAATATTGTCTTCTAGTTTTATAATTGCAATCAATAGTTCAAAGTATAAGTAGAAACAACAAACAAGAATGTGGAAGTGTAATTTGAGGCACATCATACAATTGCACTAAGTATATACCTAATCCCAATTCTAACTCCCTGTGGATTCGACCCCGAGTCGCGTTGGATTATTATTATTGCTTCGACCGCCTCACTACCTATATTTGTGGCGTGAGTTTGGGCAACATCAATTTTAGCGCCGTTGTCGGGGAGTTAAACGGGTTTAGCTATATATCTAGGTTTTTGTGTGATTTGTCTTTTTTTTCCTTCCGAGTCACTAACTTTGTTTTTGAATTAATTTTAGGTACGAAAATGGCTCTCAACAACGAGCCCATTGGGAATGTGCCATTGGGGGAGGAAGTGGATGATGACCAAGGAGATGAGGTTCTTCCCGAACTTCAAGAAAATAGGCGAGGCCGACCGCCTCATGATAATGTTCCCGTTCCTCCCCCACCTCCATAAAGAGCACCAGCACACCAACAATTACTGAACGAGGGTTATGCAAGTGCTATAGTCCCGCCCTGCATTAGGGCGGGCAAATTCCAAATCACCAATGTGATGCTTACACTACCTGAGCAATGTGGATTCTTCACCGAGGCTCCGAGTCAAAATGCCTACAAGCATCTCAAGGGGTTCGCCGATACTTGCTGGGGGAGCAAGCAAACAAATGTCTCCGAGGATGCGCTGCGGTTGAGGTTATTTTCCTTTTTTCTACGGGTAAAGGCATTGGACTAGTTAGAGAGATTGCCCAATCATTCCGTCCACACTTGGGATGAGTTGGCAGAGAAATTCATTGCCAAATTCTTCTCTTCGAGACATAGGGCGATGCTTCGGGATGAGATTCTTGCATTCAAGCAAGAACCCAATGAGCCATTGCACGAGATTTGGGAAAGATATCGTACCATGGTTAAAGAGTGCCCGAATAATGATATGACCAAGGCCATGATCCAACAAACCTTCTACAAGGGGATCAACACAACAAATCAATGCGTGGTAAATCAACTCGCCGGTGGGAACTTCATGAACATGCCTTATGCCGAAGCTTGTGAAATTCTTGATGAGATGGCGAATACCTCATCGGCATGACAAAGTAGAGCCAATGTTCTGCAAGGTTACCCTAATATTATTCACCTACACAAGGAGCTACATGATCATGGGCAAGCTATTGCCGAGTTGACAACCACAATGAACCAATTGGCCAAAGCTCAGCTTCAGCAAGTTCAAGAGCCGAAACAAGTGAATGCAATGGAAGGTGTAAATATGATGATGAACAAGAGACGACAACAAGGTCAACAAATGCAAAGCCGTCCGGAACAATTCATGCAAGATGATAGTGGTTGTGATCAAGGTGATTTGTTCAATGAGAAAGAAGAAGAAGTTCAATATGTTAATAATTATCAAGGCTAAAATAAACAATGCTCAAGGACAAAATCAACAACAATGGCGGTCACAAGGAAATTGGAACAACCAAGGACACCAAGGCAACAGGAGTGGTGGTAACAATAATCAAAGCAATTGGAATAAAGGTAGCCAAGGCAATTGGGGAGGTAATCATCAAGGCAATTAGGGTGGCAACAATCAAAGCAATCGGGGAGGTAATAACCTAGGAGGGTGGAACACCAACAACAACAACCGGGGGTCGGATTTTTAATGACTCCTGATGTTCCAACAATCGAGCAATCCACCTCCCAATCCTTCTCAAGGTCCGAGCTCTTCTAACAATGAGAAAGGTAGAATTGAAAATATGTTTAAACGGATGATGGAGAAGAATTCCAACTCCGATGCTCAACTAGCCTCTCACAACACTTCTATTCGCAATTTGGAGGTTCAATTAGGCCAAATCTCGCAAGCTTTGAACACTCATCCTAAGGGGGCACTGCCTAGTGATACGGTGGTGAACCCGAAGGGTGGAAATAATATGGGACATGCTATGGCCATGACTACTAGAAGTGGAAAAGATGGAGATGCAACCACCTCAAATCAAAGAAGAATTGTGGATGAAGATGTTGTGGTTGAAGAAGATGAAATTCCAAGCAATGTGGTTCAAGCTAATGCAGAAGTGAGAATTGATATTGATGAAAGTGTGGAGGAGACGCAAGAAGAAGTGAACCCGTCTAGGGAACATGTGATTGACATACCGGATTCGGTAGTGCCAAAGGCTAGGGCACCAATGCCAAGGCCTCCTCCTCCATACCCTCAAAGTCTTGCAAAGCAAAACACTGAGAACCACTTCAAAAAGTTTATTGATATGATGAAGAGTTTGTCGATTAATGTGCCGTTGGTTGAGGCATTGTAACAAATGCCGGGATATGCAAAATTCATGAAGGACTTGGTAACCAAGAAGAGATCGATGAATTGTGAAACAATTAAGCTGAAACATCAAGTGAGTGCTATTGTGCGCTCAATGGCTCCTAAGTTGGAAGATCCGGGCGCTTTCACAATCCCTTGCACTATTGGGAGTGCCGGTTTTGCCAAAGCAGTATATGATCTTGGGGCGAGTATCAACTTGATTCCTATTTGATGTTCAAAACTTTGGGGATTGGGCTACCAAGACCCACATCCATGAGGTTGAAAATGGTGGATCGAACAATGAAGAGGCATTTGGGTATTATTGATGATGTGTTGGTTCGAGTTGACAAGTTCATCCTCCCGGTGGACTTTGTGATTCTTGATTGTGAAGTGGACTATGAGGTGCCTATCATTTTGGGTAGACCTTTCCTTGCTACAGGGGATGCTCTTATTGACGTGAAAGACGGTGAGCTCACTTTCCGGGTGGGTGACGAAAAGGTGGTCTTCTATGTGTGCATATCTATGAAGCAACTGAATAGTAATGAAGTTTTTTCATTCGTGGATTTGGTGAAGGATGTGATTATTGATGATGCTAGTGCCACAATGAATGTTGAGGATAATTTGGAAGCCATTTTGCTCAATCTTGATGATGTTGAGGAGAAAGAAGGCTATGTGGAGTGTGTGAATGCATTGCAAGGCATGGGGTCGTACACTTATGAGCCCCGCAAGCTATCTTTGGATCTTGAAAACCAGAAGACTCCTCCAACAAAGCCCTCAATCGAGGAGCCTCCCACTTTGGAGTTAAAGCCAATGCCTCCACATCTCAGGCATGAATTCCTTGGCCCTTCTTCCACTTTACCGATTATCCTTTCTTCTTGCTTAACTAACATGCAGGTAGAGTCCACATTGGAGGTGCTACAAAGGAGGAAAAGAGCAATCGGGTGGACTTTGGCTGATATCCGGGGCATAAGCCCCGCCTTTGCATGCACAAGATTATTTTGGAGGAGGGAGCCAAACCCTCCATTGAACATCAAAGGAGGCTAAATGAAGCAATGCAAGAGGTAGTGGAGAAGGAGATAATCAAGTGGTTGGGTGCCGGGTTGGTTTACCCCATTTCCGATAGCTCGTGGACCTCTCCGATGCAATGTGTCCCAAAGAAAGGGGGCATGACTTTGGTAACAAATGACAAGAATGAATTGATCCCCACAAGAACCGTCACTCGGTGGAGAGTGTGCATGGACTATAGGAAGCTCAACAAAGTCACTCGAAAAGATCATTTCCCGCTTCCATTTCTTGATCAAATGCTTGATAGGTTGGCCGGACGTGCTTTTTATTGCTTTCTTGATGGATACTCTGGCTACAATCAAATCCTTATTGCTCCTAAGGACCAAGAGAAGACCACTTTCACTTGTCCCTATGGTACTTTTGCATTCTCGCGGATGCCATTTGGGTTGTGTAATGCATCGGCGACTTTTCAACGGTGTATGATGGCTATTTTCACCGACATGGTGGAGGATATTCTTGAGGTCTTTATGGATGATTTTTCTGATGTTGGGAATTCATTTGAAGATTTCTTAAGCAATATGGATAGGGTATTGGCTAGATGTGAGGAGACAAATTTGGTGTTGAACTAGGAGAAGTGTCACTTCATGATTGAGGAAGGCATTGTCCTCGGCCAAAAAATTTTAAAGCATGGTATTGAGGTCGGCAAGGCCAAAATTAAGGTGATCTCCAAACTCCCTCCCCCTACATCCGTGAAGGGATTAAGGAGCTTTTTGGGTCATGCGGGTTTCTATCACTGATTCATCAAGGACTTTTCCAAGGTGGTAAACCCATTGTGCAAGCTTTTGGAGAAGGATGCCAAGTTCCATTTCAATGAATATTGTATGAAGGCATTCGAATTGTTAAAGTTCAAGTTGACTACTACTCCTATTATCACCGTACCGGATTGGAGCTTGCCTTTTGAGCTCATGTGTGACGCTAATGATGTGGCGGTTGGAGCGGTGTTGGTGCAAAGAATCAACAAAATCTTCCATCCGGTCTACTATGCTATCAAGACCATGAATGATGCCCAATTCAACTACGCAGTGACCGAAAAGGAGCTACTTGCAATTGTTTTCGCCAGGGAGAAGTTCCGTCCGTATTTGATGGGTACAAAGGTGATTGTTCACACCGACCATGTGGCACTTTGATATTTGATGAGCAAGAAAGATTCTAAGGTAGATTGATGCGGTGGGTGCTTCTATTGCAAGAGTTTGATCTAGAGATTCAAGACCACAAGGGTAGTGAAAATCAAGTGGCGGACCACTTGTCCCGATTATAGGAGGAGGGGAGGCCACATGACGGCCTTGAAATCAACGATTCCTTCCCCGACGAGCAATTGTTAGCCATTTCAATGACCGGGATGCCGTGGTTTGCCGATTTAGCCAATTATCTTGTGAGCGGCATTGTACCGAATGAGTTCTCTTCAAACCAAAGAAAGAAGCTCAAACGGGATTTCCTTAACTATTATTGGGATGAGCCGTATCTTTTCCGGATATGTACCGATGGTGTGATCCGACGATGTGTGTCGGAGGAAGAACAAATAGAAATTCTTGAGGCTTGCCACCCTTCACTGTATGGTGGTCACCATGGTGGAGAGAGAACGACAACAAAAGTGTTGAGTTGTGATTCTATTGGCCTACTCTCTACAAGAACGCTAGTGAGCTTGTCAAATGTTGTGATGAATGCCAAAGGGCCAGTGGGATTTCTAAGAAGAATGAGATGCCCCTCACCACCATCTTAGAAATTGATATCTTTGATGTTTGGGGTATTGATTTCATGGGACCGTTCGTGAGCTCTTGTAGGAACAATTACATTTTGGTAGCTGTGGACTATGTGTCAAAATGGGTTGAAGCCGTGGCTTTACCCAACAACGAAGCTCAAAGTGTGGTGGCATTCTTGAAAAAGAACATCTTCACAAGGTTTGGTACCCCAAGGGCCATTATTAGTGATGGGGGTTCGCACTTTTGCAACTGGGATTTCGATACCTTACTCACCAAGTATGGTGTCACTCACAAAGTCTCGACCCCCTACCTTCCTCAAGCAGGCAGACAAGTTGAAGTCTCCAATCGGGAGATCAAGAGTATTCTGTCAAAGACTGTAAATGCCAACCGAATGGATTGGTCAAGAAAAATTGATGATGTTCTTTGGGCTTATAGGATGGCCTACAAGACACCGATTGGGATGTCTCCATATTGATTGGTGTTTGGTAAAGCGTGTCATCTTCCGGTAGAACTTGAGCATAAGGCCATGTGGGCTTTGAAAAAGTTGAACCTTGAATGGGATGTTGCCGCAAACTTAAGGGTGGCCCAATTGAATGAGCTTGATGAATTCCGGTATCATGCCTACACAACTTCGTCCCTCTACAAGGAGAAGATGAAGTACCTCCATGACAAGTACATCCACAACAAGGTGTTTAAAGAAGGTGATCTTGTGCTATTTTTCAATTTCCGGTTACGGATGTTTCCGGGCAAGTTGAAGTCAAAATGGAGTGGCCCCTTTGAAGTGGTGAATGTAACCCCCTTTGGTGATATAGATTTCAAAAATAAGAATGATGAGGTGTTTAGAGTCAATGGGCACCGGTTTAAAAATTATCTTGGAAAGATTGATGATGGCCACATTGTGGCGGTTCACATTTCAAGTGATTGGTAATCTGCGCCGTGCCGCGACGTTAAATCAGGCGCTTCTTGGGAGGCAACCCATGTGTCTTTTTCTTTATCTTGTTTTTCTTCTTTAGATTAGATAGGATTTATTTTGAGCAAATAGTTTTGAATTGTATGCAGGAATGGGTGTGCATTGCAAGGACTGTGCAAGAAAAATTGGCTAAGTGTCACAAAAGTGCAGACACCAGAATTATGCGGACCGCACAATCACTCTGCGGCCGCACAATTCTGTGTGCGGTCGCACAACTAGAAGATCAAAAATGCATGCTCTCTGAAGTTTGGCCGGTCAATGTTCCTTAACAATTTGCGGCCGCACACAAAATTATGCGGTCCGCACATATTCTGCGGCCGCACACAAAATTATGCGGTCACGTACATATTCTGCGGCAGCACTCACTTTTGTGCGGACCGCAGAACTTCTTCACAGGAACAGGTAAGGAGTGCGGACCGCACTCAGAATTATGCAGTCGCACGCAGGTAAGTCTGGGCCCGACGGGTCAACCTATAAATAGGTATTCTCATAACTTTTCACACTTTACACTCTCTAAACTCTCAAGCCCTAAGCAAGCACAGTGCATATCCCATTAGTTCTCAAACTTCAAGCATTTCATCTGTGTAGATTCTCACTTGCATCCTTCATTACTGGTATGCTCCTTTCATCTTTAGATTTTTTTTATCTTTCTTAATATTGTTCTTTTGTCTAGGGTTATGTTCATGCCAAAAAATGTCAATTGTTAATCATGTTTGCTTAGAATCATGTGGGTAGTATCTTAAATGTTAATTGGGGCCTGGGTAAGTAGCTAATCATGCTTAATTGTTAAGGCCATGTCTAATTCTTGAAAAACATGTATGAATCGTAAACTAGTGCCGATTATATTCAAATTGTGCGGCCGCACACATTTTTGTGTGGTCCGCGGTCTCTAAGTTAGGGCATCTGTGTGATTGAATTGTGTAGACCGCGCTCAAAAATATGCGGTCCGCAGTGAAATTGTGCGGTCCGCACTGATGAAGGATAAGAGACCCCAGTATTCTAACCTAGGGCTATGCGACTGCACTCAATATTGTGCAGTCCGCACTTTTGGTTGTGCGGCCGCACTCATTTTTGTGCGGTCCGCACTTGGCAGTCTGCGGTGGTACTCACTTTTGTGTGGTCCGTAATGCCTCTTCTGAGATTGCTTTACTGCAATTTTCAAGCATGATTCTGTATACATTAGGAGTTTCAAGTCTAACTGATTCTTATTGCTTATGTGTTGCAGAAAATGGTTAGATCAAGGGGCAGAGGTGATACATCAAAAGGGAGGGCAGAACCCTCCCGAGGACGAGGTTGAGGCAAGAGTAACCTGCCACTTGCCATCCAAAGAGCCATAAGCAAGAAAGCAACAGCCAACAGAGTTCCCAAACCTTCTGAGACCAGTGAGTATCTCCCATCTGGGGAAGCTTCTGAGGGTGACTCCGTGTAAGCACAGCTGGAAGCCCAATCACAACAAATCCCGGGTAGATTCCACTTGGTAGATGAGTCATCTTGTGCTGTCAGTTCTTTTGAAGGTTCGGAAGAGGGTAGCCAAGATTCTGAGCCCTCTTCCTCACATGCCCCGGCTGCACCAATCAATGTAGATGATGATGACGATGTCTGGACGATGGTAGAGGGGGTGATACTGCAGTGGGGGGGTTTAGAAAGGTCGAGGAGAATGGAAATGTGGGAAAACAGGTTTGTCAGCTTGACTGCCTTCAATAGATTTAGAGCGTGGTGGCCCCAGAGATCGCTCACTCTTGAGCGACAATTCTTGAAGAAGGACTTAGACAAGCACAACCCAAATGTCCTCAGATAGTTCCAGGAGAGAAAAGGATGGAAATGGTTCACCCAAAGCGTCCTCGATGCAAATGAGCACTTGGTTAAGGAATTTTACGCCAATATGGCTCACATTAAGAAGGGTACCAAGGTGACAAAAGTGTGAAATCTGAAAATCCGATTCGACACCTGTGCTTTGAACTTTTATGTGGGATTTGAAGAAGTAGAGGTAGTCCAATACTTGGAGAAGCTGGTTATGGGTGATGCAGCTCGCCCGTGGCTAGCTGAGATTTTGGCTATTCGAGGATCAACACCTTTGTGGCTTACAGCAGGGGTTCCCATAGTCCGGGCCACCTTAAACTTTGAAGCAAAAGGGTGGCAGACATTCGTGTGCAGCCACATTGATCCGTGCCTTAATGAGAACAACCTCCCAATTCCCCCTGCAGTCTTGGTGGCATCAATTACGGCTGAGTACCTGATTAATGTGGGTGCTATCATGGCCACCGACATCACTTTAGCTATCCAGAAAGATGAGAGATCCTACCAGTACCCGAACTTTCTCACAGAATACTTCAAAGATCAAAAGGTGGAGTCGAGGCAATATGATACAAAAGTTAAGGCTAAGAATCCTTTCTCATGGTAGCACCTATAGGGTAGTGACAACCCGAATTACAAGGGTAAGGCAACTACCTCCGCTGGCCAGTCTGAGGAGCCAACAGTAGTAGCTACTGATTTAGCTGCCGAGCCTTCCACAGCAGCCGGTCCTTCCACCGGGACAGCAGCCATGCCACCTTCATTTTCTAGACCACCAGCTCCATTACAGTGCCATTATCAGTTCCAGCTTTATCCACTTATCCACAGACTGCGCTGTGAGTCTCCCAAACATTGGCGAGTCTCAACAACTGGATGCAGATAGCTACTTCAAAGCTGTCTGACATATCCAGTGTTGTTGCAGCACAGTCAACAACCCCAGTAGAGCCACAGGTACCTCCGTCAGTGGAGGCAACATTGAAGAAGATTCTAGACAACCAGAAGACTATCATGGCTATAGTGGTGGCACGCAGGAAAGCCATTGAGGATTTGGGCAAATAGGTCAAGAAGATGCGGAAGTCTCAAGCATCAAAGAAGTCAGTGGAGAATTTGAGAAAGAAGATTGCTAAGATTACATCTACTAGAGATCTACCATTGGACCTGCTCATGGAGTCAGCAGCCCCAGCAGCACAGGCAGAACAAGTAGTACCCGAGGCACCAGAGGCAGCAGCCGGCTAGTCTGAGGAGCCGGTTGCGATTGCCCAGATCGCTGAGAAGATGATCTAGATGCTCGGCAACCCTGTTGTCCCTAAGCCAGGTGATGATGAGATATAGCTAGAGGAGACCGAGGGTGCTGCGGATCCCAAGCAGACTAAGACCACATAAGGAGTTCTCTTAACTCTCTACCCTTTCCATGTTCTTATTTTTGTTAAGCATTGGGGACAATGCTTATTTTCATTCGGGGGTGGTCTATTTTGATTGATTGACATTGACATTTGGCCTGTAATAAATCTTATACTCTTTTTCTTTTATCTTTATTCTCTCTTTGGTTATGTATATATTCTTACCTCTCATTCGATGTATATATTCATTCCACTTATGCATATATTCATTTCTGTCTGGTTTGTATATTCATTTTTCCTACTTTCTGTAGTTTACTTCATAGATTATTTAGTTTGTTTTTCTTAGTAGTATAGCTTCTTAGTTGCTTTAGTAGCTTCTTTTTGATTTGTTAGCTTCTTTTTCGTTTAAGTGAACAATAAGCCTTTAGTTTTCTTAGTGCCACGGTTCTTTCCAAAGGTGGATTTCGTGTGAACCGGGTGGCTCTTCCCAACGATGGATGGTGTGACAACCTTCTTAAGGGGTTGAGTCCGTTTTCTTTTATGTTTAGGAAAATATAGTGGTAATGAATAAAAAGGGTCTCAAGCATGCTTCACTTGGTACCAACACATTTATCTACGGTCTTATGGTTAAAAACAAAGTTGTTGGCAGAAAATAGCTCTAGTTGTGACCTTTTGACTCTTGTGTTGACTTAAGAAGTCATCGAGTGGTTCAATCGAGCAATTTATGATTCTCAATCTTAACTAGGTTTGTTGTGGGCCCTCGACTCCGTTCTCTTTGGCAATCCAACAACGTGAGAGGTGAGGTATTGATTTGCAAGTCCAAGTACCCGTGCTTATAGTCTAGAACTTGCCCTGAATGTTTTTCTAGGCAAAGTTCTAAGTGTAGCTTGGCTTGAGAAATGAATGTAGACTCTCCTTGATCCGATTTGAAGTTTGAAATCCTCAATAGCCTACCAATGTGATATCCCTAGTCAACCCATTTGAGCCTAAGCCCTTTTTCTTTCGGTAACCATGTTACAAGCCTTTATCCGTTTTGTAATGATCCTCTCTTGGCACCCAATATTTCCTTAGCATTCTTGAGAAACAATTGGCAAAAACATAAGTTTGGGGGAGAGACGAGGAGTTTGAAAGTGATAAAAGGTACAAAGAAGAGAAAGAAATGAAGAAAAGGAAAGACACAGAAGAGAAAGAAATGAAGAAAAGGGAAGGCAAAGAAGAGAAAGAAAAAATAAAAAGAAAAATGCCAAAAAGAAAGTGAATAAGGTAGAAAGTTGAAGGGATTCAAAGAAAACAATGATGAAAGGCATGGATTAAATAGAAAAGGAGAAAAATGAATGTCATGACCAAGAAAGAGTGATGTTACGTCTCTCTAGTTCCCCCGAGGAAAAAGAAATTGACTCAAAGAGTCGACAAAGTATGAGCCAAAAAGAGAAAATGGAGTGCTTAAGGAAAGATGAACCCATCCTATTCCATCAAGTCCTACCTTGATCCAAAAAGCCTTCATTACATCCCGAAAAAGCCCTACATGATTTCAAGGTGAGTGAGCTTACATTAGTGGTGATTTACATGAGGGGCAAGCTTATGGTACTTAGAGCCGGAATTGTGACATTCTTTTGAGAGAGATGAGCTAACTTCTCACGATCCTTGATTCGAGTGTTACATTCTAAAGTGAGATATGCTAATGGAGGGTAGATGAGGAGGAGTTTGGGATCCACAATGACCTACATGAAAGAGCGAGCTACATTGATGAATAAAGTCAACTCTTGATGCTCTAGTGTCACATTAGAACTATTGTACTCAAAAAGTCAAATCATTGCATTGTTGACAATTCATACGTGTTGTGGGTAATTGATGGTCCGAATTAATATGTGATTGATTCACCTTAGACCAGCTGAAATATCCCTTTTTCTAGTGGAGGTGGGAATTGCCTCAATTGCATGAGGACAAGCAAAAGCTTAAGTTTGGGGGAGTTGATAAGTAGGGTTTTTGACCACTTATTTGCTCTCTTTCACTTGCGTTTTAGCTCAAAAATGCTTAAAGGTATTCCCGAAAAATAATGAAATGTGCTTGCTTGCAGGAGTGTTGCAATATGATCCAAAGAAATCAAAATAACCTCATAAAGGAGTCAAAAGTGGACAAGGACCAAAATAAGGCAAAAAGGCCCATAGTGCGGACCACAAGATAATGTGTGCGGCCGCAAAACAAAGAAAGAGCCATGTCAATTTTTCTTCAGATTATGAGGACCGCACAAATATTGTGCTGCCGCAAAAGAGGAGATTCAGAGAGTTGGTTTGGGATAGCTGAAGATATGAGGACCGCACCATAATTGTGCGGCCGCAAGATGACAAGTGCGGCCGCACTCACAATTATGCGGCTCACAGAAGAGAAGAATCAGAGAGCTGGGTTCAAAACCAAAGTCAAGGAGTGTGGACCGCACTAATATTGTGCGGACGTAGAAGCAAGAGTGCGGCCGCACTCACAATTGTGCGGTACGCACAAGAAGAAGGAGTGCGGCCGAAACCAAGAATTGTGCGACCGCAGAGATGGAACCTGTCAAGCCAAGTCTATTTGTGCGGACCGCACACATTATTGTGCGGCCGCACAACCTCGGCAGGGGCCTTTTCGTCAGATATTTTTAGCTTAGTATAAATAGAACTTTTTGCCTTTTTTAGGTTAAGTTTTGTTTTGGGGAGAGCACCTGAGCCGTTTTCTTTCTTTTTTTTTTTTGTAATATTGTACTAGATTAGCTTCTAACATTAGATTTTCTTTCCCTAATCAACTATTATGCATTCTATCTTAATTTCTTCTTGAATTTCTTCATTTTTCATGAGTAGCTAAATTTCTAGCTATGGTTGTGGCCCAACCCTAGTGTGGGTATTTAATGGGTGTTTGATTTAGCGCTTCTTTGTGATTGGGTTAGTGATATTTAGCCTTTTTCATGCTTGAATTCAAGAATTAATGGTTGCAAACATTGATTCGTGCCTAATTGACTTAGTCTCTTCTTGAGAAAGAGAAACTACGTCTAGGAAAACTTGGCTAACAAGAAATTGGGGTAAACTCAAGAAATTGATAGCCCCAATTAAAGGGTCAAATCTAGAGATAGTAAGACCCGACTTAAGCATATATCACTTGTTTTGTGCAATACCCATTTGGACTTGAGAAAGCCAAATTGGGCAAAATAACTCAAACTACCGAGAGGTATAGAGTAGGTAATTGCGTGTGATTGCTATATTACAACCCCGACAATCAAACTTGCCCTAGAGTTTACAACCCATTAGGTAACCACCTAGGTGGAAGTCACGACCCTAGATCTTTTATCATTTGAAAAACAACCAAAAACCAAAAATATTGTCTTGTAGTTTTATAATTGTAATCAATAGTTAAAAGTAGAAGTAGAAACAACAAAAAAGAATGTGGAAGTGTAATTTGAGGCACATCATACAATTACACTAAGTATATACCTGATTCCAATTCTAACTCCCTGTGGATTCGACCCCAACTTGCATTGGGTTTTTATTATTGCTTCGACCGCCTCACTACCTATATTTGTGGGGTGAGTTTGGGCGACATAACAGAACCTGAAGAAAAGGTTGACCGACTCAAAACAAAAGTGGAAAGAAATTCTGCCCGAGGTCCTATGGGCCTATCGAACAACTTCGAGGTCGAGTACCTGTGAAACACCGTTCTCTCTAGTCTACGACGTAGATCGGTAGAAGTGGGAGAACCAAGCTTAAGGTTTCGATATGCTACGGAGACATTAAATGACGAGGCCATTGCTACGGAGACATCAAATGACGAGTCCATGGCTACAAGTCTAAATTAAGTAGACTAAAGGCGAGAAGCCGCCCTAGTCCAGTTAGCAACGAATAGGAAGATACTACAACCGAAGGGCAAACCATTGAAACTTCTAAGTCGGGGACTTGATATTGAGGAAAGTCACACTGCATACCAAGAACCGGAATGACAGGAAACTAGGTCCGAACTGGGAGGGACCGCAGAGAGTCACTGGTATAACCTGGAAAAGCCTCGTCCCAGCTTGAGTCCGAAAATGGTGTACAACTGCCAAACAACTGGAATGTGGCACACTTTAAGAGGTACTACTGCTAAGGTGTGAACACATAAATTTCTTGAAGGCTTATTACGCTTTGAACTAACCCATGCAGGTACTCAATCGAAGTCAAGTCCTAGGATTAGGTCTGAAAGCATGTCATGAACTATTTTTCTCTGCAATCGATTTTTTTTCCAAAGTGGGTTTTATGGCAAGGTTTTTAACGAGGCAACAGTAAGCGTGCTACCCTAGTGTTGAAGACCGGTCTAAGACCGGGTACTGAGGATTGCGCGTATTAGATCAATAACACTCGAGCCCTCAAAAGTCAGCCCCGAGTACTAGGGGATTATCACACCCGGATAGCATGCTAGTATTCACCGGTACTATGAACATGACCATCTTCTTCTGTTCAGGGTCCAAACTCAGGGCGGCAAACTACTTCTCGAGCTTTGGGCTCGAACTCGGCCCATCTGACCCTGGTTTCACGACCCTTTTCTAGATCTCCAGGTGGCCAAAGCCAGAGTAATCCTCTAGCATGCCGACATCCACGCCCTTGAAAAATGAGTTGAGGGCCTTATCCACAGCCCGGGATGCTTCGGTTGATTTTTCTATGACGGCTCGAGCCTCTTCTGAAATGGACTCTATATGAGCAGTAGCCATTTGTTCTTCTCCTATCCCCCGAGCCGAGGAAGACTCAACCTTTCGAGTGTCCCCCTCTGAGGCCACCAACACTAGGTCGGCATCAATCGGCACGTGAGCGATGAACTCTAAGTCATCGTCATCCTCGGGAAAGTCCTTAAGCCGATGAAGAGCCTCTAAATCCGGGACCCGAGCACCCGAAGCCCTTTTGGTGCTCTTTCTGACCCTAAGCACGATACCTTTCTTTTTCTTAGCCTCGGCAGAAGCGTCCGAGGAGTCAGGGGACCTTTTGTTCTTCTTCATTTTCTCCTTATTCTTCACAGCAGCTTCGGTAGTAGGCTGTAGTGAAGCGGAGGGCTTTGCAGACGGGGTCGAGGCCATGGCCTCGATGATTTCCCGAAGTTTAGTGGTCTTAGGCAAACCAGTGGAAAGAAAAGACAGTCATAACAATGACACAATAAGAAATGGCCAAGAAAAAAAATTAACCAAAAAGGTGAGGGGACTCACCAAGAGAACGAGCCTCCCACTTGCCATTGGAAAGGTTGCGCCACTCACGCTCGGGATAGGTGAGTTGCTTGCATATGCCCACAAATTTCAAACGCATGGCCCGATGATCTACGAATCAGGGAGCTGCTTCACCCGGTCCTTTCCCCTTGGCCATTCATGAAGTGGGGGATGGGCATCATAGGCCCTTTACTATGGGCACCCAGAAAAGCTCAGTACATCTTGCTCATGACCGATTACTTCTCCAAGTGGGTTGAAGCACAGGTGTTTGAGAAAGTTAGAGAAAAGGAGGTTATCAACATCATCTGGGATCATATAATATGCATGTTCAGTATACCAACAAAAATTACGTGTGACAACAGGAGACAATTCATCCGCAGCAAGATTAATAAGTTCTTCGAAGATCACAAAATCAAAAAGATTTTATCGACCCCTTATCGCCCGAGTGCAAACAATCAAGCGGAGTCAAAAAACCAAAACTATCTTGCAGAACCTGAAGAAAAGGATGACCGACTCAAAATGAAAGTGGAAAGAAACTCTGCCAGAGGTCCTATGGGCATATCGAACAACTTCGAGGTCGAGCATTGGTGAAACATCACTCTCTCTAGTCACGACGCAGAGGCTTTGATTCTGGTAGAAGTGGGAGAACCAAGCTTAAGGTTCTGATATGCTACGGAGACATCACATGACGAGACCATGGCCACAAGTCCAAATTTAGTAGACGAAAGACGAGAAGTCGCCCTAGTCCGGTTAACAACGAAGGAAGATACTACAACCGCAGGGCATACCTTCAACACTTCTAAGTTGGGTACTTGGTATTGAGGAAGGTCACACTGCATACTAAAAACCCGAATGACGGGAAATTAGGTCCAAACTGGGAGGGACCGTACAGAGTCATCGGTATAACCGAGAAAGGCTCGTACCAACTTGAGTCCAAAAATGGTGTACAACTTCCAAGCAACTGGATTGTTGCACACTTAAAGCGGTACTACTGCTAAGGTATGAATACATAAATTTCTTGAAGGCTTATTACGCTTTGAACTAACCCATGCAGGTACTCAATCGAAGTCAAGTCCTAGGATTAGGTCTGAAAGAATATATTGCACTTTTTTTCTCTTCGATCGATTTTTTCCCGAAGTGGGTTTTACGGAAAAGTTTTTAACGAGGCAACTGTAAGCGTGCTACCCTAATTTTCAAGACCGGTCTAAGACGGGGGACAGCAGATAGCTTTTGTAACTTCGATTACTTGCACTACATTTAAAGTAATAAAAAAAATTCGCCTTCTATGTTTCATCGATTCACATTTGCACAAGCAATGTTATCGTTACGTCACTTAGAATGAGTAGAGGGTTCAAAATATTCTAGGCCCGCGGGCCACCATTAACAGGGGGAATAAAACCCCAAAGGTAGTAAAATCCACGAGACCGTGCCCTACCATCTAAAAACTCCTAAGCCGATGGGTCAACCCGAACCGCGGACTGTTGAGCGACAATAAGATCGGGAAAATCGGGCCATCAAATCCCGAGGGCACCTAGTCTACGAGGCAAGTCCTAAACACAAAAGGCCACAGCCAACTTAAGATACAAAGCCTTTAGAGCTTCGATCACAATATATAAACGACTCGGAGACGTCTGAGTTCGTGCATATAAAAAGTAAGGTCCTTACACATTTTAAATCCATAAAAGATTATGTCCAATCTGATCAAGTCGATCGATCTCGAATTACGGCCATGAAAAGAGCTACCTTCACAAAGATTAATTTTTCCCGGATAAATCATTCGAGTCGTTATTTGATCCAAGCCCCATTCGGCCTTTGGAAGTTTAACAATTTAAATAAATTTTATGCTAAGGCATCGATGTTGTATTAAGTTTGAGACACAGGTTACATATCCTAAGTCCCAAACATAAGTAAATGCAGAAAATTAAAGGACACAAAATGTAGCCGAAGGGTAATTTTATATATATGCATTTACCGAAAGGTATTTACAAAGGCACGAGGAAACGTCCCCAAAGCACAAAATGTACAATACAAAAAACAAAAAAGGCAAAAATAAGCTAAGGCATTTCCTGCCTAGTCTTCATCGGAGCCCGGCTCGCAATCCGAACTCTCGGGCTAGTACCTCTTCTTGGCCTCGACTTCAAGCATCTTGGCCTTTTCAATCTCGGCCGCTAAGTTGACCCCTCAAGCTTGGATCTCTTCAAGAGTCTCTCTCCGAAATATCCACTTCACATATTCATCCTTTGTTAATACGGGCTTCGGCTACCTCGACGTCATTCTTGTACTGGGACAACATGTCCTGGGCTTCCGAAACCTCATTTGAAGCCACCTCCAATTTGGACTTCAAAGCAGTATATTTTCAGCCGAGAGCGTCACACTCTACAACGACCAAGGAAAGTTGCGCCCGGAGCTCCTCATTCAGCCGAGACCATTTGTCGGCCTTTTCTCCCGGCACTCGTAACTGCACTTTGGTTGAGGACAGGTCCTCTTTGGAGGCATCCCACTCCGATGCTAGGAGATCCATTTTTCCCCTAAACTCATCAACTGAATCCTTGACCTCGTCCATTTGTACCTAAGCTGGTCGATCAAGGTTATTTTCTCCTGGACCTGCAAGGTTGCGGCATTAGAATTTGCATTTAACCTCTCGTTATTGATCTTGAGCACTCTTACCTTTTAAACTAGAAGGGCATGGTCCTATTTCGCTTTCAAAGTCTCTTTTTGGGTTTTCTCGAGCTCAGCTTGGAGGGTAGAGCGGTCGACCATGTCCCTAAGGACTTCATCCTTCTACTCACAGAGAGCGTTATACATCTCTGTTTGTCGGACCTGCTCCTTGAGCTCAAATTTGAGGTGACTCACCTCCATCCTAGACCGGTGAAAGCTTTAATGGTGAAGCATCGAGTCCTGAAATATAAAGAAAGAAAAATTGTTAAAATACAGTGAAGGCAAAGAGAACTGTGTAAGATGAAAAGAGAGGAAGGTATACCCTATTTAGCGCCTGTCGAGCCTTGTTGAAGAGGCTTGGCTCGTCTACCTCGTTCATCTTCACTTGGTCCTCTTTGGTTACTAAGAAACGGATATAGTTGTCCACTCCGACTGGCCCGAATAGCATGCTAGTATTCACCGGTACTATGAACATGACTGTCTTCTTTCGCTCAGGGTCCACACTCAGGACGGTAAACTGCTTCTTGAGCTTTGAGCTCGAACTCGACCCACCTGACCTTGGTTGCACGAACCTTTTCGGGATCTCCAGGTGGCCAAAGTCGGAGTAATCCTCCAGCATGCCGACATCCACGTCCTCAAAAACTGAGTTAAGGGCCTCATTCACGGGCCGGGATGCTTCGGTCAGTTTTTATGTGGCGACTCGAGCCTCTTCTAAAATGGCCTCTGTATGAGGCAGTGACTCCTGAACGTGGATGACATTGGTGTTTTCCGAGGCAGCCCCTCGGGACCGGAGGAGCTTCTTGCGAAGCAGTAGCCATTTGTTCTTCTCCAAGCCCCCGAGCCGAGGAAGACTCAGCCTTTCAAGCGTCCCCCTCCGGGGCCACCAACTCCAGGTCTGCATCAAACGGCATGTGAGTGACGAACTCCAAGTCATCATCATCCTCGGGAAAGTTCTTACGCTGATGAAGAGCCTCGAAATCCAGGACCCGAGCACCCGAAGCCCTTTTGGTGCTCTTTCTGACCCTGAGCACGATACATTTCTTTTTCTTTGCCTCGAAAGGAGCATCCGAGGAGTTAGGAGACCTTTTCTTCTTCTTTGTTTTCTCCTCATTCTTCGCAGCAGCTTCAGCAGTAGGTTGTAATGAAGCAGAGGGCTTTGCAGACGGGGTCGAGGCCACTACCTCGGTGATTTCTTGAAGTTTAGTGGTCTTAGGAAAACCAGTGGAAAGAAAAGACTTAGTCCTACAATGACACAATAAGGATTGGCCAAGAAAAAAATTCAACCAAAAAGGGGCGGGGACTCACCATGAGAACGAGCCTCTCACTTGCCTTTAGAAAGCTTGCGCCACTCACGTTTGGGATAGGTGAGTTGCTTGAGTATGACCTCGACCCACTCCCTAAAATGCGGGACCGTATTGGGGACTCGGATGACAGTTGCATGTCAAATGAAACAAATAATGAGAAGAAGAGTAGACACAAAAATTACTTTAACAAATTAAGAGGAAGTAAACTTACAATTTGAGTTCCACTTCTCAAGGAACGCCATGAACTCGGAAGGAATGAACTCGGATGGAATGAGTTCCTCAGTCTTTATCCGAACAAACCTACCCTGCCAGCCTCGTTCCCTGCCCTCGTCTATGCAGGAGAAGGCAGCTTTCTTTGCTCGATGGGCGAGCTTGATTAACCCCTCTCAGAAGATCCAGGGGCTGTAGACTCGGACCAGGTGGTCAATTATGAATCGAGGCTCCTTCGAGTTGTTCACAAAGTGATGAAGTAGGGTCACGATCGCCAAAAAGACAGATGAATCTGCCCGAGGCAGATTTCATACCTCTTCCAGAATTTGAGGATCACCGTGTCAACCGAACCGAACGTGAAAGATACGTGTAAACACTTAAATATCCTTCCACATGAGTCGTGATGTCCTCTTCGGGACGAGGAATGATTATGTCTTTGCCTTCCCACTTGCAGTCATCTCGAACTACTCCAAGCGTCTCCTCGGTGATGGAGCAAATGTACCTCCACGCTTCTTCACCTCGATCTCCTTGTGTAGAGGCTTTCTCGACCTTGAAGTCATTATCTATGGAGCAGCCTCTAGGGATGAAATCTTTAAGGGGAGGCCCCGGGGTGACTACCAGAAGTGCTGCCTCGGTACCAGTGGCTGAGGAAGAAGTCGCCGGTGCAATATTTTGGGGTACTGATTTCGAAGTCTTAGCCATTTCTATCTGAGGATATGAAGTTATAAAGGTTTGGTATGAAGGTTTGAAGGTTTAGTATTAGGGTTTGAAGATTTTCTATGAAGGTTTGAAGATGAAATATGAAGATATGAGGATGTAAAGAATAGGTTATGAAGATTTGGAGGGTTGACCAATAGGTAAAAAATTCGAGGGAAACTCAAGGAAGTTCGAAATCAGAAAGTAAAAAAGTGAAAATAGGAAACCATGACTTTTATAGAGAAGAAATAATGAATGCATGACGTTTCACATTCGGTAACTGCCGAGGATGATCAACCGGCGGCTGACGCGTGTCCAAAATCACGGTAACGTGAGCGATTGAACGTTTCGATTTTTCAAATTGATTATGATGTATGAGGGAAGGAACTGGGGTCAATTAGTCATTTCTCATCGCTCCTATAATTTACTCTCCGAGAAGTGAGGGGGCTATCTGTGTACGGGTAAAATCGTGGATAAAGTAACCCCCGATTTCCCATTGAGAAGCAAGGAACAATGTTGCTTGTTACTAGCTCGAGTAAAGCCAAGGGTGCCTGCAGATCGGAACCAGGAGCGGACAGATGATACGTTGGGAATCGAGCATGGTCAAACTCGGAGAGATCCCAGCTCGAGCAATACGAAGAACCGAGGGTAAAAGTAAGAAACGGTTAAAGAAGACAAACGAAGAGCCGAAATTGTGTACAAGTAAAATCGGGGTAATGTCTACCCCAATTCCCCGATGAGAAAACGGAAGATGGGGACGGATGCACGAGATTATGATCGAGGATAGAAACCCCTCGTATCGAGGTCCATGAAAAATGAACGATGTGCTCATCATCGGGCAGGATAAAGCGATGCTCCCCGGGCCTAGAACAAGTTCTAAGCCCTTGAGAGACACGGAAAATTATAACACACGATGGATAGAGGGTCGTGATATTCACCCCTAACCGGATATCACGGTGCGGATCTCGCCTCTAAAATTCTTGACTATTTGTGTTAAATCAAACCACATATCCTTAAAACCGCATCCAGATTTAATTGTTATCCGATTTAGGGGTAAAAATTTTGGTGCCCACCATGGGTCTAAGGATAATAGTGGTGATTTAATACGAATCTCGATGACACACCCTATTTTACGCTTGTTCTTTGAAGTCTTAATTTCAGGTCAACCCAAAAATGTCGAACTTTATGTCTGCTCACTTGAACGTTGACGCTAAGTTTGGCCATCATGGCAAAAATAATAATTTGGTGCTCAGCAATGAGATGCCTCCTACTGATCCCATCGGTGTCCTAGTTGCCAATCCGATCGATGCTAACTCACAGGTGGCCATCAACGTCAATTCGCCAACTAATCCCCAAAATAGTGTTCGCGGGGGACCCCAACCAACTGCTCCGGAAGCGCCCCAAGGCAAAGGTGACGGGGTAAGCCTACGGCTAATTTTCGAAATGTTGCAGGCTCAACAGGTGGCAATAGCACACTGCAGAATCAAAGCCACGCCCCCAATAGGTTCGAGTTCGAACAATCCCGAGAAAGCACCCGAAGAAACGAATAAATCACCGAGAGACCAAGTGAAGCCGAGCCCGGGGTCAATCCCAAGGTAATGAAAATGCTTGAAGCGTTAATGAAGCGGGTGGAATCAGGTGAGAAGAAAATTGAGGCTAATGATAAGAATCTAGAAACATACAATTCTAAGGTCAACCAAATCTCGGGAGCACCCCCAATACTGAAGGGGCTGGATTCCAAGAAATTTATCTAGAAGCCTATTCCTCCGAGCGTGGCACTGAAGCCGATCCCAAAGAGGTTTTGTATGCCTGATATCCCCAAATACTATGGGACCACGGATCCAATCGAGCACGTGACCTCCTATAGGTGCGCAATCAAGGGGAACGACTTGGAGGATGACGATATCGAGTCGGTGTTACTAAAGAATTTTGGGGAGACTTTGTCCAAGGGAGTGATGATATGGTATCACAACTTGCCCCCAAATTCCATTAACTCGTCTGCTATGCTTACATATGCTTTGATTAAAGCCCATGCCGATGCCATCAAAGTCGAGACCCAAAAATCAGACCTTTTCAAGGTCAAACAGAGGGATAACGAGATGCTCAGGGAGTTCGTGTCATGGTTCCAGATGGAATAGATGGACCTGCTTCCAGTTGCAAATGATTGGGCTGTTCAAGCATTCACTCAGGGACTTAACCCTCGAAGTTCCATGGCCTCTCAACAGTTAAAACAAAGTTTGATAGAATACCCAAAGGTGACCTGGGTCAACGTCCACAACAGGTATCAGTCAAAGATCAGAGTCAAGGACGACCAACTCTGAGCTCCTTCTGGGTCTGTTTACCCCATAAGGGCCGATGATAAGTCTTAAAGAGCCGTTGATCATGAGCTGAGACCGTTACGGGATTGGTACAAACTACATAGCACGGACCGAAGGGGAAACGGGTCCACGCGTCACCCCATAAGGAACGAGAAGGGAGGAGAACGAGGGTCCAGTGGCCAGGGTCTGAAGACCAAAATAGGTTTCGACAGGCCGCTCGGGAGTAGGGAAGCACCGAGATTATCGGAGTATAACTTCAACATGGATCTCCCAGCATCGTGTCAGCCATCGGGCGCATAAAAGAGACCAAGTGACCCCAACCTTTACAGTCCGACCCTATCCAAAGGGATCCTAACTTGATGTGTAAATATCACGGCACTCATTGTCACAGGACCTAGGATTGCTGACAGTTGAGAGAAGAAGTTGCCCGGTTATTCAACAACAGGAACCTCCGAGAATTCCTGAGTGATCGAGCCAAAAACCACTTCAGGAATAGGGACGCCAACAAACAGGTCAAACAAGAAGAGCCTCAGCACGTAATCAACATGATCATCGGAGGAGTCGATGTCCCCCAAGGACCAACGATAAATCGCACTAAATTATCTATCACAAGGGAAAAATGCTCCCGAAATTATGTCCCGGAGGGAGCCATTTCGTTCAACGACGAGGATATCGAGGGCATTGTGTAGCCTCACAATGATGCACTGGTAATATCCGTACTTATAAATAAATCTCAAATGTGTGTTGATGATCCAGGTAGCTAAGCCAGCATCATTAGATCGAGGGTCGTAGAGCAATTGGGATTACATGACCAAATCGTGCCGGCAATCCGAGTGTTGAACGGGTTTAACATGGCATGTGAAACCACTAAAGAGGAGATAACCTTGCCAATAAACATCGCCGAGACGATCCAAGAAACAAAATTCTATGTGATCGAGGGGGACATGAGGTATAACACCCTATTTGGAGGGCCGTGGGTTCATAACACGAGAACGGTATCCTCGACCTTACACCAGGCATTGAAATTCCCCACACCGGGGGGAGTCAAGACGCTCTAAGGAGAATAGTCGGCCGCAAAGGAGATGTTTGCTATTGAAGAGGTGATCCCGATACTCGCGATTTCGGCATCAAGGAACGCGGGACCGACCAAAAAGGAAGAAATTAAATAGCAATCAGTGATGTCGGCCTCAACCAAACCGGAGGAACGAGAGACGAGGAGGACAATTACGGTGTCCCAAGATAATTCAGAGCTCCTGATGCCACCGACGCCACCAAATCAATAGTTGAAGAGTTGGAGCATGCATATTAATCGAACACCTACCGGACCGAAAGGTATACCTGGGCACAGGGTTAACCCCTGGGCTCAGAAAAAAACTCATTAATTTTCTTAAAGCTAATGTAGACTGTTTTGCTTGGTTCCATCTTGACATGACAGGGATCCCACCGGAGGTAACCACTAACAAGCTGAGTTTGGTCCCGAAGTTCCATACGATTAAGCAGAAGAGGAGGCCACAGTCCGAGGTCAAACATGCATTCATCAAGGATGAGGTATCCAAACTTCTTAAAATAGGATCCATCCGGGAAGTTAAATACCCGGACTGGTTAGGTAACGTAGTGGTAGTGCCTAAAAAGGGAATAAGCTAAGAATGTGTTTAGATTACAAAGACCTAAACAAAGCATGCCCTAAAGATTCTTTCCATTTGCCTAACATCGATCGAATGATCGATGCAACGGCCGGGCACGAGATACTCAGCTTTCTCGACGCCTACTCCGGGTACAACCAAAATTCGGATAGACCCGGACGATCAAGAAAAGACTTCTTTTATCACTAAATTCAGCACCTTCTACTATAATGTGATGCCGTTTGGATTAAAGAACGCTGGTGCCAACTACCAACGCCTAGTAAACCAAATGTTCGAAGAACAAACAGGGAAATCAATGGAAGTTTATATTGAAGATATGTTGGTCAAGTCCCTTCGAGCAGAGGACCATGTGAGACATAAACCTTCAACATATTAAAAAATATAACATGAAGCTAAACCTGGAGAAGTGCGCATTCGGGGTTGGATTGAGCAAATTCCTTGGGTTCATGGTATCCAATCGGGGGATCGAGATCAACCCCAACAAAATAAACACCATAGAGAACATCACAGTGGTGGATAACGTCAAGGCCGTTCCAAGACTGACCGGGCTTATAGCCGTCTTAGGCCGATTCATCTCGAGGTCCTCGGACAAGAGCCATGGATTATTCTCACTATTAAAGAAGAAGAATAACTTTTCCTGGACCCCAGAATGCCAACAAGCTTTGGAAGAACTCAAACAGTACCTATCGAGTCCTCCCCCCCCCCCCCCCCCCGCTACACACTCCGAGGGCAGACGAACAGTCGTACCTCTACTTGGCGGTTTCCGAGGTAGCGGTAAGTGGTGTCTTAGTCTGGGAGGAAG
Organism: Nicotiana attenuata; assembly: GCF_001879085.1. Lineage (NCBI taxonomy): Eukaryota > Viridiplantae > Streptophyta > Magnoliopsida > Solanales > Solanaceae > Nicotiana > Nicotiana attenuata. The sequence goes on from NW_017671172.1 coordinate 170,657, forward strand.
AAGGTACACAATTTCCTATTTACTATGTTAGTAGAACTCTAGGCGAGGCAGAATCAAGATATCCTCACCTGGAGAAATTGGCGCTCGCTTTGCTAAGCGCTTCCAGGAAGCTAAAGCCGTATTTTCAATGCTACCCCATATGTTTCATGACCTCTTACCCGCTAAGGAATATCATACACAAGCCCGAGCTCTCGGGCCGGTTGGCCAAATGAGCCGTGGAAATTAGCGGGTACGATATCGAATATCGACCCCGAACCGCCATAAAACTTAGATTCTGGCAGATTTCGTGGATGACTTTACATCGGCCTTAATACCTAAAGTCGAAAGGGAACTACTGCTAACCTCGGGGACTACTTTGGGAATCTGGACCCTCTTCACGGACAATGCCTCCAACGTGAAGGGATCTAGGCTCGATATCCACCTACGGGAAATATAATTAGGTAGTCTATTAGAACTGTAAAATTAACTAACAATGAGGCCGAGTATAAGGCCATGATTGCAGGTCTAGAGTTGGCTAAAAGCCTTGGAGCCGAAGTGATCGAAGCCAAGTGCGACTCCCTCCTCGTGGTAAATCAAGTCAACGGAACGTTCGAAGTAAAAAAAGAACAGATGCAAAGGTACTTGGACAAATTACAGGTAACCTTACACCAATTCAGGGAATGGACCCTGCAACATGTACCCCGAGATCAAAACAGCAAGGCCGATGCATTGGCTAACTTGGGATTGTCGGTCGATTCAGATGAGTTCGGATCGGGAGCAATGGTGCAACTAATGAATTTGGTGATAGAAGAAGGCCACGCCGAAGTAAACTCCACAAGTTTAACTTGGGATTAGAGAAACAAATACATAGACTACTTGAAGACAGGAAAGTTGCCTTCGGATCCCAAAGAAACAAGAGCCCTGTGCACCAAAGCTGCTAGATTTAGCTTGGTCGAAGGGGCATTGTTCTGAAGGACTTTCTTTGGCCCACTGGCCAAATGCTTGGGATCGGGAGAGACCGAATACGCCATGAGAGAAGTTCACGAAGGCACTTGCAGGAACCATTCGGGGGCAGAATCCTTGGTTCAAAAACTAATCAGGGTCGGCTACTACTGGACCGAAATGGAGAAGGATGCGAAGGAATTCGTACGGAAATGCGACGAGCGCCAAAGACACGCCCGAATGATCCTTCAACCAGGAGAAATACTCCACTCGGTCCTGTCCTCGTGGCCATTTATGAAATGGGGAATGCACATCGTCGGTCCCTTACCATGGGAACCCGGTAAAGATCAATTCATACTATTCATGACCGATTATTTTTTCCAAGTGGGCTGAGGCTCTAGCATTCGAAAAGTTTCGAGAGAAAGAAGTCATTGACTTCATCTGGGACCACATAATATGTTAATTCGGGATACCGGCCGAGATTGTTTGCGACAACGGAAGACAATTCATCGGAAGCAAGGTGAGCAAGTTTTTCGAAGATCACAAGATCAAAAAGATACTATCAACGCCTTATCAGGAGATCTTGCCCGAAGTCCTATGGGCATATCGTACGACTTCGAAATCAAGCACCAGGGCCACCCCGTTTTCTCTAGTCTATGGAGCTGAAGCCTTAATACTAGTCAAGGTGGGGGAACCGAGACTTAGATTCCATCATGCTACCGAAGAGTCAAATAGCGAGGCCATGATCACGAGCCTAGAACTATAGGACGAGAGGCGGGAGGCCGCCATGGTCCGGTTTGCCACCTTGAAGCAGCGAATAGAAAGATACTACAACCGAAGAGCCAACCTCCGACTTTTCCAAATCGGGGACTTGGTATTGAGAAGGGTAACACTACACACCAGGAACCCGAACGAGTGGAAACTGCCCCCGAATTGGGAAGGGCCATATTGAGTTGTCGGAATAACCGACAAAGACTCATATAAACTCAAAGTGGGAAACGACATACAACTACTAAACAACTAGAATGTGACATACTTGAAGCGGTACTGCTGCTAAGTTACAAACTCAATTCCTTTTTAATTTTGTTATAAGTTGAACTAACGTATGCAGGCAATCGGCTAATGATGGATGTGGCTATTAGGTCTGAAGGCATGTGTTGCACTCTTTTTTCCTTGAACCGATTTTGTCCTGAAGTGGGTTTTTCAGCAAGGTTTTTAACGAGGCAACAGTAAGACACGCTACCTTAGATTTGAAGGCCGAATCTAAATCGGAATCAGTGATCGTTGGCATTAGATCAAAAATATCCGAGCCCTCACCAGTTCGGCCTCGAATACTAGGGGCCATTACCCCGGGGTTCAGATCGTTAGCAAGGGGAAAAAAATTTATGTGTCAAAAGCTAAGGCTTGGTGGTTAGGATTCATTGTAAGGGTCAAACGGTCATGTGAACCGAAGCCACATAGTCCACTCAAGCCATGGCACAAGGTCTTTTGCGCCTCCGATCATGTACCTTACATATCAAACTAATGAAAGAAATTTCTACTACCCTTACACTTTATTACTACGCATTTTGCTTCTTCGATCTTGGATCCTAAAGCCCACGGGCTACCCTACTCGGGAATTGTCAAGCCCATGGGCTGCCCAACTTGGGGATATTCGTCCAATGAAAATTCGGACAACCTGGGCTACCGAATCTCGAAGGAACCAAGCCAATCAGGCAGTGCCCAAATATGACAGGCTACGACCAACCTAAAAACGGCTTAGAAGCGTCGGAAGCTCGTAACCAAAAAGTAAGGCCCTTACTAAAATTTGAAACCTACTAAAAGGTTACCACTCGGCAAAAATATCGTCTAAAAACATTTAAGCATCTTAAAAACCTTCGATCTCCCAAAGGTTCAAAGCCACAAGTAAACAAAAGTTGCATCGAAGTCAGGATCCGTTCGAACCTAGGAAAAATGAATGCTCCAGAACTACACCTGATTTTATGCTAAGGCATCAAAAATAATACGCAAATAGAAATTGCAAGTAGATGTTAGAAAAGTAAAGACACGATATTTCCAGAAAGGGAAAAGTTTTATATACTCCAAAATATATTTATAAAGGCCCGATAGAACGGCCTCAAAATAAACAAAAAAATACATAAGGAGACCTCGGAACCCTCAGAACCTTCGGGACCTTCAGGCTCGTAGAGCTCCTGTGGCTCGACCTCTAGCCTTCTAACTTCTTCAATCTCGGTCGATAGGTCAAAACTTCGAGCATGGACCTCTTCGAGGATCTCTCTCCGAGATAGCTGCTTTATGTACTCAGTCTTCATCTTTAAGCGGGTCTCGGCTACCTCCACATCGGCCTTATACTGGGCCACCATTTCCTCAGCATCAGTAGAGGTTGCATCCAGTTTGGACCTCAGTGCAGCATATTCTTGTCCAAGAGCATCCCCTTCCGTGACGGCCGAGCTTAGTTGTGCCCGGAGATCATCATTTAGCCGAGACCACTTATCGTCTTTGTCCTTCGCCACACGGAGTTGGTTCTCGACCGATGCCACCTCTACTTTCGCAGCTTCCTTCTCCGAAGCCAACAGGTCCATCTAGCCCTACCACACTTTGGTCGCGGCCTTGACCTCATCCATCTCAGCCCAAAGTTGGTCGATCAGGTATATCTTCTCTTAGACCTGCGAAGTTGTGTTGTTAGTCACCACGACTAGCGGCTCGTTTTTAGCCTCAAAGATCTTTACCTTCTCAACCAGGTCGGCGTGTTCTCGCTTCAGGGTCGAGGCCTCCTTCTGAGCTTTTTCTAGCTCGGCCTGGAGAATCGGGAGGTACTTGAGGGCCTCGTTCTGCTGCTCACTAAGAGCCCTCCTTCTTCCGGACCTGCTCCTTGAGCTCGAACTCAAGCTGGTTGATGTCCAAGCGGGACTGGGTGAAATTTTTTTCATAATGAAGCACTAAAGCCTGAAAAAAATGAAGTTAATAGGGCACATCAAAAACCAAAGTGAGATTCACAAAGGAGTAAATGGCTAACGCCTTACCCCGTTCAGTGCCTCTTGCACCTCGTTGAAGAGGCTCGACATGCCCACCTCGTTCATTTTTTCCTGGTCCTCCTTGGTCACCAGACATCGAAGGTAGCTGGCTATGCCCACTAGAACAGATAGGACCCAGGCGTCCTCCGGGATTGTAAGAACGATCGTTCTCTTGCGCTCGGGGTCCACGCTCGGAGCAAGAAATTGCTTCACCATTTTCGGGCCCGAACTCGGCTCGCCCGCTCCCGATGACACATCCTTTTCGGGACCTCCAGATAACCAAGCCAGCAAAAGTCCTCCAGTGCGGCCCATATGCATGCTGTCGAAGAACGTGTTGAGGGCGTTGTCTGGGCCCTGCGCCACCTCGCTTGACTTCTCTTTGCCCTCTTGGGCCTCTTCGAGCATGGACTCGATGTAGGAAGGTGTCTCTACGACGTCAATGACACCGGCTTCCTCCTTCAGGACAAGAGCAGCTTCCTGGGGGGCCGCAGCCTCCGTCTCTCCCTCTGGTTCCCCAGTTAGAGGGGGTCGACCTCATGGTCTTCTTTCTCGGTCGTTGCTTGCTCCCCCTCATTGAGGGTCGACCCATGAGCAACAAAACAGTTGTCGTCCTCAGGCTCGTCGCTGAGTTGGTAGTGGGAATCGGAGTTCGGCACCCTAGACTGGGTGTTCTTTTTAGGCTTCCGGACGCGGAACGTCACCTTCTTCTTCTTCGCCTCGGCATCCGGGAAACCTGAGGATTTTCTTTTCTTCTTCTCCTCCTTCACGGAAGCCCCAGGCTGTCCCGAAGTGGAGGGTTCGACGAGCAAGGACGGATCCTCGTCCTCATCCAACGGCCTAAGTTCGGTGGTCTTAGGCAAACCTATGAGAAAGGAGAAAGAGTTAGCACTGTGTAAGCTAAAAATGTGAAAGTGATTACTCAGGGAAGAACCTTACCGTAGGATCGGGCCTCCCATTTTCCCTTCGAGAGCTTGCGCCATGCGCGCTTGGAGTACGGCATCTGCCTGCAGATCCCCTCGATCCACTCCTTGAATCAGGGAATTGCATTAGGAACTTGGGCAACAGCTGCACGACAACAAACACATGCAGTGAGAGAAGGAATAAAAAGAGGTGAATACTCAAGAAAGACAATACTCACAAGACGCGTTCCACTTCTCAGGGAAGGGCAGAAACTCGGGAGGGATCAGGTCTTCGATTTTCACCCGAACGAACCTCCCCTGCCAGCCTCGGTCTTGGTCCTCGTCAACGCTCGAGATGGAGCCTTGCTTGCTCGGCTAACGAGCTTGATCGGCCCCCCTCGAAAAATTTGGGGACTGTATAGGTGGAGTAGATGGTCGAGGGTGAACCGAGGGACTTCGATATTGTTCACAAAATGGCGTAAGAGGATCACGTCCTCTAAAAGGATGGGTGAATTTGCCCTAGGTGCACCTCGTACCTTTTGCAGAAAGCAAGGACTATGGGGTCTACCAGGCGAGCGTGAAGTGATAAGTGTAAACACTAAAATACCCCTTCACCTGAGTAGTAATGTCGTCATTGGGCCCGCGGACGACCACATCCTTACCCTCCCATTTATAGTCTGCTCATACTATGGGTAGGGTTTCTTCAGTGGCGGAGCATATGTATCTCCATGCTCCCTTGCCTCGATCCTATTGACTAGAGGCCTTCTCAACGTTGAAGTCATTCCAGATAGAGTAGCCCCCAGGCACGAAGCTCTTCATAGGGGGCTCTTGAGCCACTTGGGGAACGGCCACCTCGGCATCTGCGGTCGGGTGGAAAGATGAAGGAGCAACCTGCTGAGGCACTGACTTGGAGGATTTTGCCATTGTAATTTGGGAAATGTGAAGGTTTTGAAGAAAATATGAAGATTTGAAGATGGTATGAAAGTATAACTGTCTGGGTTGAAGATGAAGATGAAGATATGAAGGTTCAAGGAGTAATGTATGAAGATTTGAAGGAGTTGAAAGCAATCAAAAAGTTTGAGGGTAAATTCTAGAATCGGAAAGTGGAAGAAGTGAAAAATGGTCGAAGCTTTTATAGAGGGGAAATAATCAATGTGCGACGTTTCGCATTCGAGGACAGTCAACTAGTGACTGACACGTGCTGAAGTCAGAACGACGAGACTGATGGGACGTTTTGATTTACCCATCATTTCGATTGTAACGTATGAAGGAAGGAACCAGGGTTCATCTATCGCTTCCCGTTATTTCGGTAAACCTACTCTCCGGAAAATGAGGGGACTATCTGTGTACAGGTAAAATCGGGAGTAATTTCTAACCCGATTCCCGGATGAGAAAATGGAAGATGGGGACAGATGCACGAGAATATAATCGAGGATAGAAACCCCTTGTATCGAGATCCATGAAAAGTGAACGTTGTGCTCATCATCGGGCAGGATAAAGCGACGCTCCCCAGGCCCAGAACGAGTTCCAAGCCCTCGGGAGACACGTCAAACGGTTACACACGATGGATAGAGGGCCATGATATTCGCACCTAACCGTATATCACGGCGCGGATCTCGCTCGATGTCGGTTATGGATCAGTAATTAATGAAAAAGGAAGATTTTTACCTTTTTTAGACTTATACTAGGGATGAAACTCTCCTACTATATAAAGGGGAAGTTTTTCTTTTGTAAGACACATTATAACACGCAAATCAAAGCAATTCAAGTTTATTTTTCTGCTTTCTAGCTACTGTTAAAGTTCTTGTTTAATTATTCTGTTCTTTATTCACAATTGGGCTCGAACCAATGGTCCAATCGAGGACGAGGTTACTGTTCAACCCAGGTTTGGGCTAGGCCGTAAAATTACAACTGGTTTGATCATTTATTTTGTCTTTTACTTGTTTATCTAAAATTCTTGACTATTGTGCTAAATCAAATCACATATCCTTAAAATCGCGTACAAATTTAATTATTACCCGATTTAGGGGTAAATAGAAATATCCGCCATCAACCAGATATTATGGCGTAGATCACGCTCGATATTGGCTGTAGATCGTGTTTTCATGAGAGAAAAAGAAGGAAAGGATTTTTATCTTATTTAGACTTGTACTGGGGTTAAAACTCCCTTACTATATAATGGGGAGAACTTTTTTATTTTTGGCTCACTGTTGACACGCATATCAAAGCCATAAAGTTTACTTTTGTCCTTTAGTAATTGTTCAAGTTTCAGTTGTTCATCCATCTAGTTGTAACCGAGCTCCATTCTGAGGGCTCGATTGGGACCGATCCTTTGCATTTGAATCTAACGTCGGGCTTAATTATTTTATCACATTTGGTTTGATTGTTTTGTCTCTTTTTAATTCCATTACTTACTGTTTTTTGATCATTCGTATTAAATTAAATTATGTGTCATTTAAACCGTATACAAATTCAATTGTTATCCTTTTTAAGAGTAAACGGGATGTTTGTCCTAAAACTTAGCGCTTGTTGAATTTTGGTTGTGCAATTTGGCATTCTAAGAGTGTTTTGTGTTTTCTATTTTATATGAATAGATATAGATAGATTTAAATGATAAACTTGTAGGCAAAACCATATCCGATCTAGTTTGGTGCTTTTCATGGTCGGACAACCGAACACGATATCCCGGAAGCGACATTTAACAAAGAGGTAGAGTTGTTTCCGTTTCCGTCTTTTTTATACCTAGCGCTCCCGCGTTTGCTCGTCGCATCACAACATTTTGACCGGCCTCCCTGTACTGAGAAAAGTATAAGACGTGTCCGATTCATTAAACCCCACATTACTTGGTCAGATAAAACCCCACATTAATTACGTACATCTTCTTTTTCGCCTTTGCCGCTGTTATCTTTTTCTCTCTCGCACCCATGTCTCCTTCATTTTCTTCTTCGTCTTCCCAACAAAGAACTATGCGTATAGGCATAATTGGATTTGGTCCTTTCGCACAGTTTTTGGCCAAAACCATGATAAAACAAGGCCATATTATCAGGGCAATTTCAAGGTCAGATTATTCAGAATTGTGCGCAAATTTGGGTATCCTATTCTTCAGGTATATGCAGACTCGATAATAAAGAATCAATAACTTTTCCAGTTAATTACTGCTTATGTTCATTTATTCACTTGCAGGGATATGGGTACATTTCTTGAATCAGACAATGAAGTTATTATGATTAGCACATCGATACTGTCTCTATCACGAGTTGTAGAGTCCATACCATTCCATTGTCTCAAGCGGCCTACACTTTTCGTTGATGTACTCTCAGTTAAAGAACACCCAAAAGATGTCCTTTTGCGAGTATGCAATTCACACCAACATTAATTATTAATTTCAAGACTTTTGATTTCTGCAGCTTCACATACTTTTGTATGTTGAACAGTAATATGTCTAACAATGGTTGCTACTATGTGTTCGAAAGATATTGCCCGAGGAGTGCGACTTGCTGTGTAGTCACCCAATGTTTGGACCAGAAAGTGGAAAAGATGGATGGACTGACTTGACTTTTATGTACGACATGATTCGAATTAGAGATCAATCTCTGTGCTCCAGTTTTCTGCAAATATTCTCAAGTGAGGTAAGAAGTTCAAATATGCCAAAGCTGTGTTCATCAATGTTACTAAGTATTACTTTCTCATTGATGCTATTACTTCTATTGGCTAGCTAGACTAGCATGGTTCATTCTATTACTAGCTCCTTGATTCAAATTTGACTGGAAAATTGAGGAAAGAGAACCCCATCTCAGCACTGTACTAATCTTCTGTTGCAGGGCTGCAAAATGCTGGAAATGACTTGTGAAGAGCATGATAGATTGGCTGCTCGAAGTCAATTTCTCACTCACACTATTGGCAGGTAACTTGCGTCACCTACACCTGTAGAAAGAGGTCATCACAATTACCAACGACTATTAATCTTCTTCACCTAACAGGATATTATCCGAAATGGAGGTTGAACCCACCCCCATAGACACAAAGGGATTTCAGAAACTTGTTCAAGTGGTAAATACAACATTGACTTGTACCTTTTCAAGATTTTACTTGTAGCAGATTAAGCGTATTTTTCTCTAGAACTAATTTTCAACTTTTGAGACCTCTGGTTTGTTACACACTAAAATTGGACAACATGCAGAAGGAGAGCTCAGTTAGAGATAGTTTTGATCTATTCAGCGGGCTATTCATACACAATAGGTTTGCCAGGCAACAGGTATAATACTATTTTTGTATTCTGCAACTGAATCATAATTTCTTAGTAGCAAAAAGAGAAGAAATGCTGAACATAAAAATGATGGTGCAGATGAAAATTTTAGAAGCAGCAGTGGAGAAAACTAAACAGAAGCTTGAAGAGAGGTCGAAGGAGCTGCAGGATCCTATCATATCTAAGTTCTAATCTGCTGAAGGATGCTAACGAATGGGAACTTCATAACTCGCTTTCTTGGTCTTGTAATGTTTCATTAGTTGTATCATTAAGATGATTTTGGTTGCACTTTTTACTAAAACACTTCGTGAGAACTCAGTTTCGACAATGTACTTCAAAAACTACAGGCATTTGGTTAAAAACTGACAATAAAAATGTTTCATTACCTAATCAAGATTATCTTTGTTTTCAACTTTTACTAAAACATTTCCTGAGAAGTCAATTTTGACAATGTACTCTAAAGTATTCTCAATTTCTCAAGCACTACATAATAAGCGGGAAAAGAGCCATCAAAACTTGGCTTCTGCACATCTTTCGCGTACATGTTTTTATCCTTTTCCTCTATTCCTTTTTTACTAGTCTACATTATCAAATGCTGGCGCATAGACGTAGTTTGAGAGATAGGGCTCATCAATGATGTCCCCCTCGCCATTTACAAGATTCTCAGTTTTTGTAAGTTAAGTATCTTGTATTCAGCCACATAAGATAAACAAAGTTTATGTAACAAAGTTTATGTCATTGTTCGGTGTTGATAGTATCAGATTGTTGCTGTAATTTCCTATCTTCAGCAAAAAGGCAATGTTACAGTTTTGCTTAATAAGGTGTTTGTGTTTGAACGCATCCAGTGCAATGCTGTATTCGCTAATAGGTAAACAGTGCTCTAACGTAGCTTCAGTCAGCTTTTATTCTCGGCATAGTAGATCGAGTCTCTGAATCAAAAAGATTTATTGGACGTGTGTTTCAACTATGTATATATTGACATGCTAAAAGGTGAATGATATACAGCAAAGAATCAAAACTGCTGCTTACAAGTTATGTAGAAAGTAGAGGAGAAGATAAGGAAGTGACACGGTTACTATTGATTGTTGATTTCGTCAATATTGGTATCTTCTGGTGTATTGCAACCAACGGCAGCAGGATTTGCAGAATCTGGAGCAAGATCCGAAACTTGCTCGCTCTTCTGAGCCTGCAATCCTGTAAGCCGTGCAAGGTCGATCCATTGCTGCGGAAGAAGACATACAGAAGTATTAATCATTTGCAAACAGAAAATTACTTTATCACTTATGAGACGATAGGTGGATGAATGATCAGTAAAACGAAGAAAGGCGAATAAATTAAACAGTAAGTTAAGACAACCCAAATGTGAAATAGTCATCGAACTCTTATATTATGAATGAAATTGGCAAGAGGCTGTGGGAGTGCAAGTTTGGGAGGTTAGAAAACAATGTGGGAGACCTGGGGATAACAGCATGTGAGGCATGAATTTGGATAATGGGAGAAATAAATAGTAGTAGTATGATAGGGAAAATCCTATGGTTTTGAGAATTATCTGGTCCCTCTCATTCCCTTTTCTAGTTTCCTGTCCCACCTTCTCTGTTCTTCTCAGTCTCTCTCCTTATTGCTCTTTCAAGAGTAATTATGCTCCTACAGTCTAGTCCCTTAACTAGTACTTGTATTTGTTCAGTTCATTATTGGAGGATTTGCTTGGATCAGTAGCGCTCATTACCCTGGTTCGAATCTAATTTGTTTTGTTTGGTAACATTACTCGTTCATTACATCTTACTTCAAAGCTACTGTGAGGTTAGAGGGATCTTCTCTCGAAAGAAAAGCAGTATCTCCTACTATGTTTCTAATTGTCAATTTTTTTTGCAAGAAAAAGAAAAGGCTAATTGGGAAATGGAGTGGACAAAAGATAAAGACCAGGAAAATAACGGAAAAGGATGGGAAATTTGAATAGAAGGTTTTAAGTGGAGAAGGGTAGAGGGACAGCCATATTATCCACTGAGTTCCGAACCATGCGCCAACTTTCCCTCGAGAATTCCTCGATTATCATTACGATCAGCCTACATGATTAGTCACTGGGATACTGATACAGAAGTTCATCATCGATTACTCTTAAAAGAAAATTTTTATAAAAACAAAAAAATAATTTAACTTCAACGAATTTTAGGCCATATCTAACCTGGGTTCCCCAGTAGGAGTTGATCGTTCGAACAACAAAAGACAGCATATTTACAAGTAACGTTTGGTCCGCTAATTGATCTGCAATCCGGTGTTCTACTAATCCTGCAATAACCTGCATTTCAAGTATATTGTTATGTTTAGTTGAACATAAAACACCTTAATAGGAAGTTAAGGATCTTGAAAAGGCACCAACCTATAGAACTAACAGTTCAATCATTGTCAGATAGGTATTCTAAAGTAACATCTACTATATGTCTGGGCGAACGCTCGTGTCAAACATATTAGTAAAAGATGAAGGGAGCAAAGTTGATTAAGAATCAGATTTTCAGTTCACTGGCCTTTTTTTCAAACTTGAAAGGGATATATCCAATGAAAATAAATAATCATCATCTTGGATCTGAAAACAATGGTATGAAAGACTAAACTTTCAAGCATATGTGGATGTTTAAGGTACCTGATACCGTAGATTTGCAGATGTACCAAGAAATGATGAATACACAAGCGCTGTTTTCAGCATTGGAGACCGCTTGTTCTTTTGGACAGTAGTAAAGGTCGGATTTAATGCTTTGCGTATTGCATACAAGATATTTGATGAAGCCACTGCGCCAATGCTAGAAATAAATCCTACACCGGCCAATTTAAGGCCACCAACAAGCACAGACGCAACTCTGTGGCTCATATTCCAATCCTTCCCAACAAGATTTTTCTGAAAAGCATTATCTGGGATAGAACCCAGGAGGCCTTTCAATGCTTCCACGCTCTTAGGCGCACCAACATCATCAGCAACTGGCAAGAAAGAAATCGTTGGAGCAGGAAGCCACACTGTGAAAAAATCCACGACTATACCCCTGGCAGTGTCTGTAATAACATAATCAAGCTCTTCAAAGAAATTTTCTCTACGCTTCTCATACTGTGCCAAGAGAGTTGTTGTTATTGATATACTTTCTTCAATAGCTAATCGATGGAGAAATTTAGGATCGGCCAACAATCTCTCTCTAAAACCCTGCATCAGAACAAGGTTTTCTCACCTTCAACCAACTTAGCATTTTCTTTATACACAACTACAGCGTAAAATAAACAAAATAAAGAGGAAAAAAAAATATCCTTTTTGTTTAATTCTTTCTTTCTTTATTCATGCTCTTTTCTCCTTCTGGTGGTGTAAAGATAGATGTTTATCATAGCACACCTGAAAGCGATGAGTTAACTCCGAAATGAAAGGATATTGCTCTAGATCAAAAAAGTTCTGCAGCACTTCCGGAGACACCAGACCACGATCTAATCCATTTTGAAGATCCTGAAAAAAAAGAGCAAGTCGCTACTGTAATGAGATAAAGTTCCTCAGAGTGCAACTCAACAGAATACGCACAATTACTAGCATGTAAACATTTTCAACAGCTGCAGTACCAGATACTTTCAAGTTGCAAGTAGTGTATCTTAGTTGAAATTTGAAGCCATAGATAGTAAGTACTTCAACTTTCTACTATGAAGTGTCAATTAACCACAGCAGATGGGACATCAGAATAACAGTAAGAGGAATATGTATTCCACAGATGTTTGCATTGTAGCTACAGGATCCGTGACTCTACAATCTCACGGAAACCCTGTTTCGAAAGTGCTATAGCTCCCAGGGCTTTGGTTCAAAGGCAAATAATACAGAGCGGCATGTGTTGTAGGGGCACGTCACGAGTGCGAATCCTGACTAGTGAAGGAGAAGGGTAAAACGTGAGCCTAGTATCACCAAGTTTTGAAGCTGAAAAAAGCAAGGATTTTTGGTTATAAGAAAAAGTGCCGATTGATTCAAATACACAAATGAAAAAAATACATGTTTCCAGAATGAAGTTTCTTACCAAATACTTCCAACAGTTCCTTGTGCCACTTCGTTCAATTTTATCTCAATTACTTTCTACCAATATGAAGATGTGATATATTACACCCGGGAAGACAAGCCCTGTGTCACTCTCACTTACTGATCAAAAACTAAAAGGACAAACCCCTTTTTACTGATGCTTTTGGGACCCAAATGTTTAACAGGCATTATTATCCAAGCTCAAACTTGGTTGTAGTGTACGAAAGTAACAGGGTGCTGTGGTTTATTGGTCGGAGAACAGCAGTAGAAATTAGCAAACAGGATGGCAGTCATCCTGTAATGAATTATGAAACTTGTAACCCCTTTACTTCTGGAATTATTTAGTACATTTGTAGTAAGAGATTTTTCAATGAACACCTAATATTTTCTGCATCCATTAAATGCTCAGGAAGCCATGTTCAAAAAAAAATAAAGGCAGCCCCGTGCACTAAGCTCCCGTTATGTGCGAGTTCCGCAGAAGGACCAAACTACCTTGGGTCTTATGTACGCAGTCTGACCTTGCATTTCTACAAGCGGCTGTTTTCGTGGCTTGAACCCCTGACCTCTTGGTCACATGGCGTCAACTTTTACTGGTGCGCCAAGCCATGTCCACAAAATGTAATAGAAAAGTTTATGATGAGTAACTTCAAAAAATTCTGTGGGATCTAATTTACTACTGAGATGAAAATATGACCGATGCTTGCTAAAGCAGAGAAGATACCTTACTAATAAACAAGCAGAGGTATCAAAACCAATTCAATACAGCAGATAGAACGAATAAAATTGCATCTAAAGACCTTTAACACACTATTCAGGGGTCAAGGTTGCGGTAGATGGTATAAATGCCACAAGTGCAGGACTCTGATTATACAAGGAGTGAAGTCTGGTAGTATAAAAGTTATTGCCACTTGAAAAGATGGTTTCAAAAATAAAGTAAACGTGAGCAGGTGTAGCCTAGTGGTTAATGAAGTGGTGCGAACCTTGGAGACCAGGGTTCAAATCCTAACAGAAACAAAATACTCTTGATGAAGAAAACACTAGGTTCTTTCTTCCCATTTGCCTAAACTTTAGTGGCAAGATTCACGTAAAATCGGTGTTGGTGGGAGGTAGCAGCCGATGTGCGCGTAAATTAGCCCGAACACCATCATGATAAGAAAAAGAAGTAGAGGTGATGCACATGAGAGAAGCTAGACGGTGCTTCCGGAACATGATAACTGCAAATCTGGGAAGGGTAGGATTCAATCAGAAAAGTTCTTCTCCACAGTACTAAAAGTCCATTTGCAAATGGAATTCATTTTAATAAGTGAGAAACATCTAATTGCTAATGGGCCCACAGACAAGCCAAGCTAGACAGGATCTTAGGGAATTAGATAAAGCAGCCAAGGAGAGAGCATTGGACATGGACCAGAGTGAACTGATGCATAATTTTCAATTCGTTAACTGGTCTTAATCACGAACATGAACCTCATACATCGAATATAGCGCTGTTTGAGGTTATAGGACATCCTTCACATACAGAATATACCTCGCAAAGCCAACGTGCGATAGTAAGGAAACATTATGTTGAACCAGATCAAGATAAGGTAGAGTGAAGATTCCCATCTCTGGTTACTGACTGAGCGCGGGATTCTACAGCCAGATGATCACAGGTCCTTCATTAGATATAAGTCTCTTCAGAAAGCATAATCACAAATCTCCAAGTGGAAGTATTCTCTACAAATGTGGTATGGATGTCTTGGCCTAAAACTTTTGCAACATTTATAAGAGGTTCGGTAATTTGTATATTTTTCGTCATACTGAAAATTAGTCCATTCTAAAGATATTCTATTAAACTATTAACTTTATCTGACAAGCTTTTGGTGTAAAGAAGCAAGCTTTTCTTTTTTCATCATTTCTTCAATTTCTATAACATACAAGCTAAGAAATTTGGTTTTGGAACCCCAACTCTGAAGAACTCAGGTAGCAGGAAGCATTGGTAGATCTTGTAAAGCATAACTGATTTTTTGGTTAATAATTTCAAGCTCCATATCAGAAGCTTGACAGGCTCAGTTATAGGAGACTATCTGTTTTAATGATTCGATCTGTATGTTTGACTGCAGCCAATGTGAGTTTTGGAAGCTGATTAGTTAAAGTCCTTCACCTTGAAGCATAAATGACTAACCTGAGGTAAGGCATCTCGTCTCCTGCCAGCTGCATTCATAACACGGGCAATTTCTGCACGATCAAAACAATTTCTGCTACAAGGTCTAGCTGCGGAGTACCACAAGAAATCAGCAACAGGAACTTCTCCCTCCCTCCTTAGCCATTGTCTTTCAGGGTCAAGTAGTACGACAATTTGATTTTTCTTTTGTATCTTCCTTGAAATTCTAGCAGGCACTCCAGTCCCTCTTGATCCATACATGACATGGGTAGCACCTGTGACAACAACAAGCATACCAGCTGCTCCATCATCCATCACTGCTTGTAAAACTATCTGGGACATGTTGTACTCCTCAACAACTCTAGCTTGTGCAGAGAGATACGAGCTTGGTCCAAAAGGAGTAGGCTGGTTCAGCAGATTTACATCAATGGATGATCTGCGTGACATGGATGTAAAGCCTGAGATGAAACCTGAACCAGCTGGAGGAGCATATTTCTTATGATCAGCTTTTGAAAGCCCCTGAATACCTTCTGCTTGAACTGTTCGTAGGACCTAATCCACACAAAAAAAAAATCACTTTCACATGTAACTGATGAAGCTAGAAACTTGATCAATGCAGAGCACTTTAAGACAGTGAAAAGAAATGGAATTTTAAGAACGGAGAGATCTTCCAGGATAATAAAAAGGAGTCCATCCTTTTTTCTGCTGAATATCATTTATAGGTAATATTGTTTGCTGCTTTTGCCTCTGGATTCATAAGTACTAGTTCATGCCTGTCAACTAATAGATGAAGACACAGATAATAAGTACCTCCAAAGGCAAACCACATGCAACCAGCCGAACCCCATTGTCGCGACAATAAGTCAATAAGGGCTCATACTCCTGCCAATATTGAGTTGGCCAATGTGCTACATAAGATTTTAAACTCTCTCCATCAATCCTGCAATATCAAGTGTGTAACATCATATACATGTCTCGTACAATTATCTCAATGCATTAGATGTAACAAGTGCGCATAACAAACTATTTGATAACGATATCGCATTAACTGTAAACGTGATTTATTCCACGACTTCACGACTCAGGGGCGGAGCTAGCTTGAAGGAAGGAGGTTCAATTGAATCACCTTCATTGAAATATCATACAGTGCAAATAGGACAAAAACTAGTTTTTTTATTATCAATAACCAAATTATGGAGATACAGCCAGGGAATTCTAACCTTCTAGCCATGTATTGATTGAGCTGTTGTTGTAAATTAGAGGGAAATGCTTCTAAAGCCAACGAAATGGGTCGCTCTGCTTCAGCGCATCTCTTCCTCAAATTCTTCACAATCTCCAGCTCCAATTCCTTATCATCTCGAGTCGGAACTTGCTCGGCTTCGCCTAAATACACAACCCGAGCACTCATGAGCTTCTCCCACACCTTCTTCTTGTCTTTCCCCAAAGCCAACGGCTCTCCTATTACCGTCGCATCATAAATCCTCGAATTTATCACTTCCTCTTTCTTTTCCTCCGCCTTAACCGCCGGAGCAGACAGCGGAGCCTCCACTGTAGTCACCGGAGTCGACGGCGTACTCTCCGGTGGCGGCTTGTCGTCCGCTCTGGCCACTGCCGACCGGAGAGCACAAGCTCCGATGGTAAGTAAAGGCATGAGGAGTACATTACGCCTTGTAGCCGAGGAATTAATTACCTCGGCGGAGTTATGGGTACCGTCGGCCGAACAACGGACTGAAATGCTGACGTGGAAATTGAGTCTTTTGAATAAAAGTTTCCGCCGGAGTAGAGTAGCCGGTGGAACATGTAGTTGAAGTGATCTAAAAGAGACACAACGGCTTGTTGAGTGGGCCTTCATTCTTCCAGTTGAAGGATTAAGAACTCCGCAACTAACACAGGGGGCAATCCTACAGGGTCAGCGCCCTGCAGTCGCACCAATTGAGAGGCCAATCCAACCAATCGTTTTGAGCCTTTTAAACTTTTCCCAAGATTATGTTTTTCCAATTTTCTTTCTTTTATGTACTTGATTGACAAATAAATGAAATATATGGAAATTGGAAAGAACAAGAAATGAGACCCAAAATAGTTATTTGCATCTCATCCTTGTACCAAATAACATGTCCATAATATACGTTTTAGTGGTGTCTAATGACAATTTAGGTGTCTTTAGATTGTTTCATCAAAATGACTGTCCGCCAAAAATATAAGGTTTGTCATTTAATCAATACTCCCTCCGTTTCATATTAGATGAGACAGTTTAACTTGGCACGTAATTTTAAAAAAAAAGAAACTTTTGAAACTTGTGGCCTTAAAAGCTTAAGGGGTAAAAGGTTTGTGGGGCCACAATATTTGTATGGCTATAAAAGGTTCTCATTAAGTGTAAATGGATAAAATGAAGAGTTTAAAGTTGAATTATTTCCAAATTTAGAACTGTGTCATTTGTTTTGGAACAAACTAAAAAGAAAAATACCTCATCTAATATGAAACGGAGGGAGTATTAGTTAATAATTATGTTGGTTATATTGCACCACGAGAAAAGAAGAAGAGAAAGAAAAAAAAATGATGGGCAAAAATCCAGGATTTGATATGACCCAATTGATTTTGGTTTTTGCTGGTTGCTGGATCGCATATTCCTACGTGTACTTAGGCGAAGGTCTTGATTTTGTGTAGTCTTTTTCTGGTTGTGATTAGATCGCCTTTTTTTTATTTTTTTATTTCCATTTCTGTAAGTATTTGGAAATTAAGGGTCCGTCAATTGCTTACCTGTCGGATATGCACAATACGAGTGGTCGCATGAACCAACTAATTTTTGTGGCCTTTGAAGTACAACGTCAGTAACAATTGCCAACTTGCTACATAATGTTTTCGAGTGGTTACCTTTTTTTAGACCACATCAGCTGGCTTTTCCTGTGAATTTTCACGAAAACCATGTGTATTAAGAGTGTACCGTAGGATATATTTTGATTTTTATGGGAGAAAAGGTTAAAAGTCAATATATGAGTCCGTATAGCTTGTTTGACTCAAAGTTGATAAACATGAAGGGTCGACAAGTTATATTTTAAGACATTGAACTTGATTTTATAAATAGATAATTATATATTTAGATAAAAGTCTTGAATCTTATAACAAATATTGGTGTATTTAACCAAAAAAATTGTATAGTAAAATGACTGAAATATTCTTAAAATTATTTAGAAAAATATAACATTAAGCATCAATGCAAAACAAGTTGCAGTCTACTATATGAATCCTGATTTTCTATTTAAGTTCAACTCATGTCATCATTATATCAAATAAAATAAAATTATAAAATAATTTAAATATAAAAAAATATTACTAGTAATGATAACAATGGTAATATTAATATTAATACTGAAAGTTCTATACTTATTTTCCATTAGTGGATATCAACTATATGGATCTTCTTTCGTTTGTGTCATATTTTTAGTTAAGTCTGTACTGATTGCGTTAGTTCCAAGAATTTATAGGTCTTTTGAGACAATCTTCTTCCACGTGATTTTAGTTCTTCTCAATTCCCACTTAATATATTCATTCACAATAATTTCAGAATTACAGACAGGTGCAAAAAATATACATTTAAAAGTTCTTTCTTCATGAAAAAGTCCAATGATGGAAATAGAGTAAAAAGGGAACTTGTAGTGTCGTTTTTTGTTTGAGGATTACAAAAATACAGGAAAAGTGTCAAAAGTGTTCCTAACCTATTTGATTTGGTTAAAAATATTCTTCGTTCACCAATTTATAAAAGCTACCTTCACCATTAAAAATTTGGCTCATTTATGCCTTTATTTCTGTCGAACCTTTGCTGAATAAAAAATTATTATTATATATGACGTGGTAATTGCTTATTGGTCAAAATTAAAAATCCCACTCTAACCCAAACTTGATCAGTAAATAACCTACTCACGATCCATCTTAATCGTTCCAACCTGTTAAATTTAGCCTCTCAAACACTCGATTCCATACCCGACTTATGATCCAATCGCTATTTAGGTTCCATTTGTCAAAATATAATATTTTTCTTTTATAAATTTATTATTTGGTACCCTAACTCTTTCCCTGTTCATCTTGCCCAACTTAATCACCGCTGATAGTTTCCCAACCAAATCACCGCCGAAACTGTGAAGGTAATTTGCTCACATGATTTCAATTAACTCCAAAAAGTTACATAGTGGCACAACAAATATAACTTAGGCAGAAAGATAACTTATTAAACCTTTAAATCTTAAAATGAATCATGAATTCAATTCCTAAGAACACCAAATTTCACTCTCAGAAAATTGATTTTACAAAAAATATTAATTTATAAATTCAATTAATGCCGAAAAATCTGAGTGGCAGATGGAGATCCGTAGGTGTTGAAGGGTGAAGATGTTAAAGTTAAAGTCGATGGTGGTCATCTGTCGGCAATGGTTAAATACCTGTATGTCCCATTAACCTTAGCTCCAGTTTTCATTTTGACACTTTAACTAAGGCCAATACCTATTGAACACTTAGAGGGTGTTTGACTAAGCTTATAAGCTGGTCAAACTAGCTTATAAGCACTTTTCGGCTTATCTACGCGTTTGGTAAAGTTAAAAGTGCTTATAAGCCAAGTGCTTATAAGTCAAAAATAAGCCAAAAGCCATAAGGTGGCCACCCCCAACTTATGAATTTTTAGCTTATAAGCACTTTAAGTTCGATACTAACTGCCTCAAGTATTCAACCTACCCCTACCCCCCCCCCCCTCCCGACCTCTTCAAGTCTGCAATTCTCATTGACTGTTTAAGATAAGCAAATTCTCTATCTATGTGATTGCGTATTAATCTTTGAACTATATGTAATAAATGATGATGTATTGCTTTCTAACTGTTGCGGTGATGAAGACAATGTTTGTTTCTCTCCAAATATTTTGTCCTATTTAGGTTTATTTTATTACTGAGAAACTTTTATCAATTTATTAATTATTATAACTTAAGATTATATGCTTATCACAAAACAAATTTATTTTATCATAAAAATTATCTTATCTAAGCACAGTTATATTTAAAATAAAATGACAAATAAAATATTTTGTATTTGAATCGATCTGGAATCTAAAATTTTGAAGAAATTACGCAAAGGCCAAACAAGAAAGACAACCCTTCCCAACCATCCGCTGGGCCGTCAAATCACTCTATTGGGAACATAATCCGAAGAACCTCGCCGCTCAATCCGTGGCACCCCCGACGTAGCCAACATCATCGTCCTAGCGTGATAGTATAGAATAGCATGACACAAAGACAACCAATCCATGCCCAATATCACATCAAAATCATCCATACGAAGCTGCAAAAGATCTACTCGGGTCTCCAAACCTCCAATAGTCACCACACAAGACCAATATACGTGGTCCACAACAACAGTATCGCCCACAGGAGTAGATACATGAACAGGAGAAACAAGTGACTCGCGGGGCGTATCCCAATAAAGGGAAAAATATGACGACACATATGAAACGGTGGAACCAGGATCAAATAATACAGAGGCATCCCTATGGAAAACTAAGATAATACCTGTGATCACAGCATCTAAAGCAATAGCATCCGGTCTGGCAGGGAGTGCATAGAAACGAGCTTGACCGCCACTTGATCGGCCTACCCCTTTAGGGCAACCCCTACCTGACTAACCTCCACCCCGAGCTGGGTAGGTGGGTAGGGAAGTAACTGGTGCTGAAGCCGAAGGCTGACTCCTCTACTGGGATGAACCTCCCGTAAGGCGGGGACAAAATCTCTTGATATGACCCAAATCTCCACACTCAAAGCAACCTCTCCCAGCAAATGTCAGTGGGGACTGAAGGGAGCTCCGAGCATCGGGATACCCACTAGAAGAAGAGGGCATAAATGAACCCGGAGCTGATGGTGCCTGAGTCGAACTCTAAGCTGGAAGGTCACTGAGAGATGAGTGGCCATGATGATACTGTGAGGACCATGGCCAGATGATCCACCACGGTGAACTAGGCAAGCTGTCTGAGCATGTCTGAATGGACGGCCTCTACCGTGCTGGAATCGACCCCGAGGAAGAACACCACCAAAACTACCAGATCCCCAAGGCCTCTTGGACTCCCTCTCAACTTACTCCTGGTGGCGAACCGACTCTATCTCTCAAGCAATGTCAACCACCTCCTCAAAAGAAGCATCAAACACCCTCTCTCTAGTCATAAGAATCCGTAGCTGATATGCGAGGCCATCCACGAACCTTCTGATCCTCTCCCTATTTGTAGGAACCAACCAAACAGCATGACGGGCTAACTCAAAAAAATCTCATCTCATACAGCATCAGAGTCATATAATCCTGATGCAACTGCTCGAACTGCCTATGTAGCTCCTTTCATCGGGACTGCGGCACATACTTCTCCAGAAAGAGAACGGAGAACTGCTGCAAGGTAAGGGGCGCCAATAGGCCTACGCCTCTCATAAGCCTCCCACCAAGTAAAGGCAACTCTTGAGAACTGAAAGGTAATGAACGAGACCCCACTGGTCTCTAGAATTTTAATGAAGTTATACAATTAATATGGATAGATTTGAGCCGTCCGGAGGTTAATTCAGGCAAGAAGGGATTGTAAAATATCGGCATAACTTCAAAAAGGTAAGTATCTTGCCTAACCTTGTGTTCCCCTTAGGCGTTGAGTCTTATGTGGAAATTGTGTGATTTGAAACCATGTACGTGAGGTGACGAGTACGTACTTGGTTTATATGTGCAAATTATATTGGTTAAAATTCGTGGACACCCTTATGTATTAAATTGGAAAATATTATGGGACTTACTAAATCTCTTATATGCCATACCTCATTCCTTATTTGCCGATGTTGTTTTGATATGATAATTTGAAGTGATTGCTACTCGACTTTTATGTGAACTCCGTGTTTGTTTGAGTTTCCATTTTTTTTATGGAAAATACTTTCATTCTTGATATTTATCTATAGATAATTTAAATGGGAAATTGTGTTAATAAGGTGAATAAATATATTTATTTCATGAAGTTGTGATATTTGAGCACTTGTAGTGCAATTTGTGAATGATGTGATAATTGAGCACTTGAGGTGGAAATCGTGATTGTTGATACCCAATTTTTTCCTATGTATTTTTCGTACATAAAATACTTCCAAAATAGCATATTTGTGCATATATAAGCACACCCATGAGTTTTGATATTTTTTGATGATTTTTAAACAAATTTATTGCATATTTTTATACCATAAAATCCAATAATTATTCCTAAAATTTGCCATTTTGGTGAATGGTTTATTTTATTCTCATATTTACATCAAAACATAGCTAACATGATTTTTGCATATTTTTACAAATTCATTTGGTATTTTTAAAACTAAATTGCATATAATTGCAATACTAGCCTCTTTAAAGATTCAATTGTAATTATATTTATAAAATTGACTCCAGTATTTTTAATTTGATAATTATGTATCATTAATCATTTTATCAAATTTGATTTATTTCCAAAAATTATTTTGCGATTTTTTATAAATTAAAACAAGGGAAAAGTGACTATTTAAGAGTTAGCCCTTTGCATTTCAATTTTAGCCCGAAATTAACCTCAATCTTAAGCCCAAATCAGACCCAAAATTCCCTACCCAATTTCTTAATTAACCCGACCCACGACCCATTTATTTTTACCCGCCCGGCTCCCTTTTGATCCAGGTCGTTGATCAAAATGATCAACGGCCACATTTCCTACTTACCATTTTAATTCCCAAACGACCCTAACCCTATCCCCATTCTCCAAATCCGCCGCCTCTGGTTCCTCTCGTCTCTCTCGAACCCTCTCAACCTCTGAAACCCTAATATCCACCTACCTCCAGAATCCATGGCTAATCTAGCCATGGACAACCTCTACCCACCATCTCCTGCTCTCACACGCTTGCTCATTGAAAATTCGAGGCTAGACCTCGAAGGTCTTCATCCAGACCCTGGCCGGTTCGAGTTTCTTTGGCCATTTCCGGCTTTGCTCTGGCGTATCTCAGCCTCTCGAGCCTGGATTCGACCTTGCTAGCTTAGAACCATTCTCGAGACTTCCAAGCCTTCTCGTCCTTTTGGGTTCTCAGAAACCCTAGCCTAGTCGAGGTTCCTTTTTCGCTTATTCGTTTAGATCTATGCTGTGTGTGCCATTTTAGAGTTTTCCCCAATTTTCCCTTTTCAAAACTGTTCGAATCCTATTTTTAGGGTTTTCTGAAAATCGTTTCTAAATGTTTCTGATTCTTTTTATGTGTGTTCATGCTCGTTGTTTTATTCCTTGTTATGTTCAAGCCTGCTCTTGTGTTTCTTACTGGATCTTTTACGGAGATTCTTTTACCTCTTTTGTTCACATGTTAGCCTAGGTTATTGACTCGCTTTTGCTTATGTGTTTAAGCTCATGCTTTGATTTTGTTTCTGAGTTCTGTTGATCTTGCTCTTGCCTACCTTCGTCTTAAAACTCGTAATTTCCTCTTACTTCTGTTTGTGCATTTCTGCCTATCTCTGTGACTTTGAACGATTCCTTTACCTCCGACTCCATGTGAAACCCTAAGATTTTGGGTGTTTTCTTTTCTTTGAAGTGAAAGACACTAGGGTTTCACTCTGAAACCCTAGGTTTACAGACTCATGACGAGTCTGTAATCGAACTTGTGAACTTATTTGCCTATGATTATGGAAAAACTCTCATTGTTCTTCTTTGTTTTGAACTGCATGCTTATATATAAGCTTCCCTTTCAAAGTTTTATTTTCGAAATTCCTTTAATCAGGCTAAGAAATTCGTCACTAATTTCTCTTGATTGAACCTCTTTTACCTTACTGATGTTTTCCTTAAATAATTGATCCTGTATCTTCTGTGATTTTGTACCAACGTTTGAATTATTTACTTCCTTAATTATCTCAGTCTCTTTGTGATTTACAACTGGAGCCGAGATCCTTTGACTTATTTTTAAACTTATACCTTATTCTTACTACTGTGCCCTCTTTCCTTAAATATCCAATTGTGTATGTGACCTTATTTGTGCACCATATTGTCTCTTTACCTTAATTTAGCCTTAATAAACTGATTCTCTCTTCCTTCTTAGTCGTCCGAACTAGACCCTTAATTAAAGGAGTCTGTCTACCCTAATTGATACTAATTTGATTAGTTTCTATGTTTATACCTTTGTGCCTGCCTCACCTGTTTTCAAAACTA
This sequence comes from Nicotiana attenuata, assembly GCF_001879085.1. Lineage (NCBI taxonomy): Eukaryota > Viridiplantae > Streptophyta > Magnoliopsida > Solanales > Solanaceae > Nicotiana > Nicotiana attenuata. The sequence goes on from NW_017671172.1 coordinate 195,100, forward strand.
TATAAAGGGCTCAGCCCTCCCCTTTTCAAAGGGGGCAGTAACAACGAGTAAGTAACAATCAAGTAATAATAGGCAATCTGCTTTCTACTCCCTTCTTCTCTCAAATACACAGACCAGCTCTGTGTACTTCTCCTCTTTGCTTTCTGAAATACCCTTTAAGCTCTCCTTGAATCTTCAAGTGTCCTGCTGAAAACCTGAGTTATTTCTGCTGTTTGCTTGCTGTGGTTACTCTGCTATTATCTTACTTTGCAACTGGTATGTCCATCTTAGTTTAAATACTGCTCCTCCACTATGTGTTTCACATCCTAGTTCTGTTATGTTTTCCTTTACTGTTTTTCTGCAACTTTGTCTTTATTGTTCCTATGTGAGTCCCCTTACCCTTTACCCTTTGTATGTGAGTTATGGTTCAGGACATAACATCACTCCAATTTGCTGTCTATGATCCTGAACTGGATTCTTTGAATCCCAAACTCAATCAATGCCCATTCCCTTTTCCCCTTTTATGTGTCTGAGCCCTGGACTGGGGTCTGATAGTGTCCTAATCACTATCTAGACTTTGGTCTGACCTTCAAAAGGTCTGCTCCTAACTTGTTCAACCAAACAAGTGGTCAGGGGTGTGCCAGTCTACTTTGCAGCTAGATATGACCACCACCTGTCATGGCTCCCCAATTCCCCTTTCACTTTGCACTTAAGTTCTGCCCCTCTCTTGCAAGCTATGCTTTGGGACCCCCTGAGCTCCCTCTGAACTTGGATGCATGAGAGCTGGCTCTTCCACACTGCACTATTCTAATTCTGATAGTATCCTGGGTGTAAGCAATGCCTGGAATCCCTGAGATTCCTTGGAACTTTGAAACACCTTGGATAAAGAGAAGGCTTTGGAAATCTGGATCCCGGAAGTGGCTCAATCGCATGTTATTAGACATAAGGTTGAATTAGGCTACTCGGATCTAGCTGTTAGCTTTTGATGTATCTTTTAATTTCCAGTTTGATTCATTGGATTGTAATAATTTTGTACGAAACTCGGGGAGTATAGTAAAAGCGTGTGGGAGGGGTCTTTACTTTTCTTGCACCCAAAATGTAGAAATCATAAGTTAGGATTTTTATTCAAACTAGAAGTCCTGCCTATAGGGTCTTTAATACTTATTCAATCACATAGAGACCATGCCTATAGGATTTAACGCGTAACTTTACCGCAAAATCACCTAGAAAGCATGTCTATAGGATTTAACATTCATGTTCTGTAATGACACATATAGAGATCATGTCTATAGGCTCTTGCATTTCTGCATATACAAATGTCATTAGGCAAACCGTTTATAGGCTTAATAACAAAGTTGCATATAGACATCATGTGGATAAGACTCCTATTAATGTCATGAAAGGGTTTAAAATAGGTAAACGTATAGAAAGCATGCCTATAGGAAACCTCGTCTTTAATAGTATCATTCGCTCTTAAGCAGTATCGATTGCTGGAACTAGTGTCTTTACTAAAACTGGTAATTTTCTACTTCTGAAACCCGCTAAAATTGGTAAACCTTTTTCCTATAACCAATCTGCACTCTCCCGAAACTCGTAAACCTTTTAATCAGCCTACATCTTTCTGAAACAACTGGTAACTCTTTTCTAAAATCGGTTTGCATCTTTTCTCTTTGTTTAAATTGATAATTCTTTTTCTAAAATCAACTTGCATATTTTCTGAAACAACTGGCAACTCTTTTCTAGAATCGGTTTGAATCTTTTCTCTTTGTTTAAATTGATAATTCTTTTTCTAAAATCAACTTGCATCTTTTCTGAAAGTACTGGTAACTCTTTGCATCTTTTTCCTGAAATTAATAGATCCTACGCCTAGGTTTTTATTTCAACTCATAAACAAAGGTTGGCTAATTAATGAATTGGGTCAGTCCCTGACAACTGTATCCGAGTTGCCTAATGCAGACTCTCTGTTTAAATATATGTGTTGAACCAGTCCGCTCGCTGCTTAACTTAATCTAAGACCAAATCAGTATTTGTCAAGGCATGCTAAACTAAATGATTGTTTGACTTCTGGGGTTAATTTGAGCCTTGTATGCTTGCTTGTCCTCCCCTTTTACTTGATACTTATTTTGAATGTCGAGCTACAATTTTATCCTTTAAACTCCACAAAGGCCCCCATCCCTTTCTTCCCCTTTAGGATTAGAAGTCCTAATACCCCGGGCCTAATAGGATTGGGACGGGTAGTAGCATGCGATAAGTACACGATACCGTTCCGCGCTTTAATACCTTAATGGGGTGGGAAGGGTAGACATAGAGATGATGATTACACGATAACACTCCGCGTACAACTGAGTACCAGTGTTGTGCGAATCATCCGTGTAATGTATAAACCTAGGACCCCTTTCTCCTTCTTTATTAGTTTAACAAAATTTTCTGAATCTTTAAAGCTATTGCATTTTCAATTTCTGCTTCTCGCATGATCTTTCGGATTATTTGCACTAAGTACTTGACCTTTTCCTCTACTTGCACGTTTTTACAAAAATTGCTCCTTTAAAATTCAGCACTTCTTTTAACCTTTCGTGCTTCTTGTACTTGTTTATTTATATTTACATCAAAAGTCACAATTGTAGCATGGCCGGGAACCACACTAGTGGATCTTGAGGGGTGCCTAACACCTTCACCTCGAGATAATTCAAGCCCTTACCCAAAACTCTGGTCTGCATCTTTAATTCTTCTAAAAGTGTCCTAAAATGCACTATAATCATTAGGTGGCGACTCTCCAAACTCTCAAAAATCCCAATTACCAAAGTGGGAAAAGAGTTGTCTTCCCAAATGTCGTGAACCCGATTCCGCGAGGAAAAAAAAGGGGGCGTCGACAGCATGGCGACTCTGCTGGGGACTTCTTTAGGCTTTTACCATTGCATGCTATATGTGACTTTATTATTGCTTTTGTTTAATGTCTTTATTTGAAACTAACTTGTTTCTTTTGTTTCTTTTTCTTTAATTACTTTAATTTATTGCTTTTCCATCAATACTGTTGTAATTTTTGTGCAATCATTGTAAACTTTATTGTATGAACGTGAAAATACATGTCAATTTGTTTCATCTTTGTAAACTGCATCTTCAACATCATATTCCACTCGTTCCAAACAAATACTATAGCAACGCTTATAATGAATAGTTGCGCACTTCCAATACTAGCACCCCCTAAATTTGGCAAAGGCATATTTGCGGTAAAACCAGTCGATCAACGGTGTAGTCGACAGTTTCGTGATTTTCCCTCTTGAGTTGTCCGCTCAAGGGTACCAGTCTAGCACTTCAAGATAGAAATCTTACTCCGTTAAACTGTACATGCATCATGGTCAAACCTAGCCGAGTCAGTTATGTTGTCCACATAATGACTCATTAAGATAGCCTTGTCCAAAGTCCACCGGGTTTTCTTGAAACCCAAACGGACACCTTCACGTTCTGTGCCTTTATTTGGAGACTTAAGTGATTTGCTATGCTAATTATTAATTTAAATAGTCGAGTCAGGTGGGGGTAAGGGCCTAACACTCTGTTTTGCAGAAAATGAGGCACGAGATCCCCAGATTTGGCATGGTAACCAACATTCATCCAAGGCTACTGAATTGGTGGAACGACCTCCATTGTAGTGATCAAACACTCGTCCGCAAGTACCTAGGGAATCTGCCTTCTCTCCTAGAGATTCAGCCTATCAACAGAATCATAGAGGCTTCAACATTGTTCTAGGATAGTGACAAATCTGTGTTCCGCTTTGGTGATCTAGAGATGACTCATTTACTTGAAGAGATAGGGGGTCTAGCTGGAATTCCTTGGGAGACTTCGGGTCTGCTTATGCCAGAAAATCGCAAAGGAAGGGGTTTCCTTAAAATGATAGGGTTGAAGAAAACCCCAGACTTAACCTGTTTGAAAGACTCCTACATCCCGTTTGACTATCTATACGAAAGGTACGGCCATAGCAAGTCATACCGCACCTATTCAGACGAATTTGCTATCACCTCATTGGGGCATGTCCATAGAAGGGTCTTTGTTTTCATGTTTTGCTTTTTGGGGATAATCGTGTTCCCTATGAGAAGGCTAGGATCCACACCAGACTAGCCATGGTAACCAAAACTTTGATGGAAGGAATTGGTGGGCAAACTTTAAGCATAGTGCCCATGATCGTCGCCGAGACATACCGCGCCTTGAACAAGTGTCAACAACAAGGCGGTCATTTTGAGGGTTGCAACTTATTGCTTCAGCTTTGGCTCATGGAGCACCTCCAGAAAGGAGAATACCGACAGGAGATCCTACGCAGATATTGGGATGATCATATCGCCTTCCACCAGCCGAGGCGTATGAATTATATGCCAAAGATGTTCGCTCAGCCAAAGGACGCTAGAGGGTGGGTAGAACTGTTCGAAAATCTGAAAGAAGACCAGGTGCAACGGATGTTTGAGTGGTTCCCTACGGATGAATTCATTGTCCGATCCCAAGATGCACCATTTCTCATACTGATTGGTTTGAGAGGGACTTATGCTTACGTTCCTCTCCGAGCCATGAGGCAAGCTGGAAGAAGACAAATCATACCAAGGGTTGATAAAACAAGTCACCTCAGGGCTGATTTCCAGGACGATGATAGCCCTCACAGGTGCCAAGCTCAGCATTTGTGGCATTGCAAAATC
>NW_017671172.1:200239-207432 GCF_001879085.1 Nicotiana attenuata
TCCCGATCCACTGAACACCACAAATGACCCATCTCCACAACACTCCTATTTACGTGGATACTGTACCCCACTACGCCCAACCCATCTCAAATGCACCTGAGTCTGATGACAAGGACTCCCTCATCAGGAACTTAGCGGCAGAGCTCAAGAAATTAACCAGTCGAGTTCAGGGCGTAGAAGGTAACAAAGGCATTGAAGGATTGAATTACGAGGACTTGTGCATTCAACCTGATGTTGAACTCCCGGAGGGGTACAAACCTCCCAAGTTCGAAATGTTTGATGGAACAGGAGATCCCAGAGTCCACCTGAGGACCTATTGCGATAAGCTAGTGGGGGTCGGAAGAGATGAGAAGATCCGTATGAAGCTCTTCATGAGGAGCTTAAAGGGAGATGCACTATCCTGGTACATCAGTCAAGACCCCAAGAAATGGACGAGTTGGGTAGGTATGGCATCAGACTTCATGGATAGATTCCGGTTTAATACATTGAACGCACCAGATGTATTCTACATGCAGAATTTGAAGAAGAAACCCACCGAAACATTTCGCGAGTATGCTACTCGTTGGAGGTCAGAAGCTACAAAGGTCAGGTTGGCCCTAGAAGAAGAGCAAATGAATAGATTCTTCGTCGGGGCTCAGGATCCCCAATATTACGAAAGGTTGATGTTTATCGAGGGTCAAAAGTTCTCTGATATCATCAAACTCGGAGAAAGAATCGAAGAGGGCATCAAGATGGGTATGGTTACAAATCTTGAGGCATTGCAAGCCACCAATAAGGCTTTACAAACTGGTGGCGCGTCCAAGAAGAAAGATGTAAGTGCCGTGATGGTCGCACAGGGAGCCAAATCACCACCAAAATACCACACTTACCCATCACCTCCACTTACATATCAGCCCATCCCTAATTACCAAGCACCCGCACCCTCCTATCCACCTCCCGTTTACCAATCCTCTCCACCTCTCACATATCAACCCACCTCACCCAGATACTCTCAACCAGCACCTGTTTACCAAGCTTATAACGCTCAACCCTCTCACTACCAATCACCACCCACCCGTCAAAATTTTCCAAGACCTAGACAAAATTTTGACCGCAAACCTCCCAAACAATACACAGCCATCGCTGAACCGATTGACCAGCTATATGAAAGACTTAAAGCTGCTGGTTACGTCACTCCTATCCCAGCCAAAGCTCCAAAAAATCCCTCCTAGTGGGTCAACCCCAACAAGACCTGTGCATATCTCTTCGGCATGAAGGGACACACTCTTGACGAATGTCGTTCGTTGAAAGACAAGATTCAGACCCAGATCGACAATAAGGTCATTGTAGCAAAGGAGCCTGCTCCTAATGTTTGTAATAACCCCCCGCCTGACCACAAGGTGGAGACATTCATATGATCGAGATCGAGGATGATTGGGACCCTAAAGGGTCAATAGGTTTGATTGCTGAAGGGGATGAACCAAAGAAGCCAGCGGTTACCCTTAGCCCAATTGTTGTGCAGAATCAGCCCTCCATGGACAACGAAGTAAATATGTCTATACCTCTTGAATTTGAAGCGCCTCCCTCTACAAAGGCGCCCGGACCAATCGAGGTTGAATTTGGAGTTCCAAAGGCACCTACACCCTTTGAAGTTGCTGTGTTACCACCAAGGGTGCCTATTCCGGTGGCAATGACTGACATAACACCATTCCACTCAAATGTCATACCATGGGATTACACAGCCGAAGCTAGGAGGAAAGGAAAAACAAAGACAGGAGAAACGATTGCCGCGGAAGGAATGACTAGAACAGGGAGGGTCTACACCCCAGAGCACCTAGCCGAATCTGGTAAGCAAGCCCCGGGACATCCCATTGAGACAGGACCCGACGATCTTTGGAGGAAAATACAGGCTAAGGAGTACTCAGTCGCTGAACAGCTGAACAAAACACCAGCACAGATATCTATCCTGGCTCTTCTGCAGAGTTCAGACGCTCACAAGAATGCCTTAATGAAGATACTAAGCGAAGCCTATGTGCCCAGCAATATAACCGGGGGTGAAATGGCGAATATGGTGGGGCAAGTGTTGGAGAGCCATAAAATAACCTTCCACGAAGACGAGTTGCCGCCAGAAGGTTTGAGCCACAACAAAGCACTGCACATCACCGTGCAATGTGAAGATTATTTCATCACTAGAGTCCTGATTGATGGAGGATCAAGCCTCAACATCTGTCCGCTGATAACTCTCAGAACCTTGGGAAAAAGCCTGCATGAGATCAAAGATGGGGCTATCAATGTCAAAGCCTTCGATGGATCCCAGAGATCTACTATTGGAGAAATCAGCCTGTGCTTGCAAATGGGGCCAACATGGTTCGACGTCGACTTCCAAGTGATAGACGTCCCGGCATCCTACAACTTGCTGTTGGGACGCCCCTGGATCCATGCTGCCGGAGCCGTAGCATCAACCCTGCATCAGGCGATAAAGTTTGAATGGAACCACCAAGAGGTGATCATTCATGGCGATGGTAGTAACCCCATATATAGTCGCCAGACTATCCCAATGATCGGGGGCAGAAGGAGAATAGGCGGAGAGACATACCACCACATCGAAAGGGTCAACGCTGTAGACAAAGACAAGTGGTGGGACAACAAGATCGAAAGTATCCTGAATTGGTATGGGTACGAGGCTGGAAAGGGACTTGGCAGATCCAGGGGATCACTAAGCCCATCGAACTAAAGAAGCATGGTACTACATTTGGCTTAGGGTATGGTTATACTTGGAAGGAATTCCAGAACTTGTCGCCACCATGGCGCGGCCCCTACTATCCATTTGGAGTTTCCGATACCTAGCCTGAAGTAGACCTTCCAGCCAGCAGATACTATATATGGGTCAGAAGAAGATGAAACATTGGCAGCCATGAAGAATATGTTCCTGGAGGATGATGACATGGACAACTGTGTTCTTTTTGAGGAGGAAGCGGAGGAAGGCCCTTTCGTACAAGCTGTAAGCAGAGGAGACCGCCTCAGCAACTGGTCAATTAGGACCGTCAGAGCCCGGAGGGTTTCGGGGTAGCAAGGCTAAACAAAAGCAGCATGCATCGCATTTTACTTTACTAGTTGACTTTTTTCCCGCATTGTCTTTAATTTCGAAAAGAGCTCCGATGTTTCAAACAACGTTGAATTTAATCAAAGCATTTCATTTTATCATATATATCTTGCTTATTATTTTCTCTATCATTTACTCTATTTTTATACAGCATTACTATTACTTATCTTGACGATGAACCAACGACTGTGACTTGCAACGAAACAACGCAACAAAAGGACATAGACTCAGAAGAAGATGAAATACCTGAAGAGGTCGTCAGAGAGGTTGAGAATTTTGAGAATAGACCTAAGTCCAACCTGGAAGAAACTGAGGTCATTAATTTGGGAGATACAGAGAACGTCAAAGAAACTCGCATCAGTGTTCACTTGTCGCCATCAGAAAGGGAAAAGTATACGGAATTTTTAAAAGAATATGAGGACATATTTGCCTGGTCGTATGAAGATATGACTAGTCTCAGCACGGCCATTGTAGCTCACAAACTGCCAACAGATCCAGCCTGTCCGCCGGTAAAGCAGAAGCTCAGGAAATTCAAGCCCGACATGAGTTTGAAAATCAAAGAAGAGGTTACTAAACAAGTCAAAGCTAAGGTTCTCAAGGTGGTAGAGTATCCGACATGGTTAGCCAACATCGTGTCGGTACCAAAGAAGGACGGGAATGTTAGAATCTGTGTCGACTACCGGGATCTCAACCGGGCCAGTCCCAAAGATGACTTCCCCTTGCCAAACATACACATTCTTATCGACAACTGCGCCAAGCATGAGTTGCAGTCTTTTGTTGATTGTTTCGCCGGATATCATCAGATATGGATGGACGAGGAAGATGCAGAGAAAACGGCTTTCATCACGCCGTGGGGAATGTATTGTTATAAAATGATGCCATTTGGGTTGAAGAATGCTGGCACCACCTATATGAGAGCCATGACTACTATCTTTCACGACATGATACCCAAGGAGATCGAGGTAATATGGACGACGTCATCATCAAATCCAAGAAAGCCATTGATCATCTGGAAGATTTGAGAAAGTTCTTCAACAGGCTGAGAAGGTATAATCTGAAACTGAATCCCGCCAAATGTGCGTTCGGGGTTCCTGCCAGAAAACTACTGGGTTTTATCTTGAGCCGTCGAGGGATAGAATTGGACCCGTCAAAGGTCAAAGCCATTCAATAATCGCCACCGCCAAAGAACAAGAAAGACGTGATGAGTTTCCTGGGGATACTCAACTATATCAGCCGGTTCATAGCTCAGTCCACAGTCATTTGTGAACCCATCTTTAAAATGCTAAAGAAAGACGCTGCTACTAGATGGACCGATGATTGTCAGAAAGCCTTTGACAGAATCAAGGAATACCTATCAACGCCGCCAGTCTTGATTCCTCCCGAGCCAGGAAGACCTCTATTGCTTTACCTTGCGGTATTGGATGTAGCATTCGGTTGTGTTATGGGACAACATGATGAAACGGAGAGAAAGGAGCAAGCCATCTACTATCTCAGTAAGTTCACCCCGTACGAGGCCCGATATTCTCTATTAGAGCGCACTTGTTGTGCTCTGACTTGGGTAGCTCAGAAATTGAGGCATTATTTCTGTGCTCACACTACTTATCTCATATCCAGGATGGACCCGCTGAAGTATATTTTCTAGAAGCCCATGCCCACTGGCAAGCTCGCCAAGTGGCAAATCTTGTTGAGTGAGTTCGACATTGTTTACGTGACTCAGAAAGCAGTCAAGGGTCAAGCCATAGCAGATCACCTTGCCGAGAATCCCATTGAAGGAGAATACGAACCACTAAAAACGTATTTTCCTGACGAAGAAGTATCCTTTGTAGGGGAATATATTGCAGAATCCTACGATGGTTGGAGGTTGTTTTTCGACGGAGCCGCAAATTTCAAAGGAGTTGGCATAGGGGCGGTCCTAGTATCAGAAACCGGCCAGCACTACCCGGTATCCGCCAAGCTCAGGTTCCCTTGCACAAATAATATGGCCGAATACGAAGCCTGCATCCTGGGGCTCAAGATGGCCATTGACATGAACATTCAAGAGTTACTAGTGATCGGGGACTCAGACCTGCTCATACACCAAGTTCGAGAAGAATGGGCCACCAAAAACTCTAAGATACTCCTACCTGCATCACATACAGGAGTTGAGGAAAAGATTCACAAAAGGCAGAATTCAGCATGTCCGAGGGTCCAGAACGAGTCGTTGACGCATTAGCCATATATCATCCATGATCCAGCATNTGGACGACGTCATCATCAAATCCAAGAAAGCCACTGATCATATGGAAGATTTGAGAAAGTTCTTCAACAGGCTGAGAATGTATAATCTAAAACTGAATCCCGCCAAATGTGTGTTCGGGGTTCCTGCCGGAAAACTACTGGGTTTCATCGTGAGCCGTCGGGATAGATGACCGTCAAAGGTCAAGCATCAGATGCACGCAAGACAGAAGACGTGATGAGTTTCCTGGGGAGACTCAACTATATCAGCCGGTTCATAGCTCAGTCCACAGTCATTTGTGAACCCATCTTTAAAATGCTAAAGAAAGACGTTGCTACTAGATGGACCGAGGATTGTCAGAAAGCCTTTGAGAGAATCAAGGAATACCTGTCAACGCCGCCGGTCTTGGTTCCTCCCGAGCCAGGAAGACCTCTATTGCTTTACCTTGCGGTATTGGATGGAGCATTCGGTTGTGTTCTGGGACAACATGATGAAACAGGGAGAAAGGAGCAAGCCATCTACTATCTCAGCAAGAAGTTCACCCCGTACGAGGCCCGGTATTCTCCATTAGAGCGCACCTGTTGTGCTCTGACTTGGGTAGCTCAGAAATTGAGGCATTATTTCTGTGCTCACACTATTTATCTCATATCCAGGATGGACCCGCTGAAGTATATTTTCCAGAAGCCCATGCCCACTGGCAAGCTCGCCAAGTGGCAAATCTTGTTGAGTGAGTTCGACATTGTTTACGTGACTCAGAAAGCAGTCAAGGGTTAAGCCATAGCAGATCACCTTGCCGAGAATCCCATTGAAGGAGAATACGAACCACTGAAAATGTATTTTCCTGACGAAGAAGTATCCTTTGAAGGAGAAGATATTGCAGAATCCTACGATGGTTGGAGGTTGTTTTTCGACGGAGCCGCAAATTTCAAAGGAGTTGGCATAGGGGCAGTCCTAGTATCAGAAACCGGCCAGCACTACCCTAGTATCAGGTTCCCTTGCACAAATAATATGGCCGAATACGAAGCCTGCATCCTGGGGCTCAAGATGGCCATTGACATGAACATTTAAGAGTTACTAGTGATCGGGGACTCAGACCTGCTCATACATCACGTTCAAGAAAAATGGGCCACAAAAAACTCTAAGATACTTCCCTACCTGCATCACATGCAGGAGTTGAGGAAAAGATTCACAAAGACAGAGTTTCAGCACGTCCCCAGGGTCCAGAACGAGTTCGCTGACGCATTAGCTGCATTATCATCCATGATCCAGCATCCAGACACAAATTTCATTGATCCCATCCCAGTAAAGATTTTTGATCAGCCAGCTTATTGTGCTCACGTTGAGGAAGAAGCAAACGGAAAACCATGGTTCCACGACATCAAGGAGTACTTGACAACAGGGGAATATCCAGAACTTGCCAACGCCACTCAAAAGCGCACGCTCCGGAGATTATCCAACAACTTCTTTCACAGCGGAGGAATCCTATACAGGAGGACTCCCGATTTGGGTTTGCTAAGGTGTGTCGAAGCAAAAGAAGCATCCAGACTATTGGACGAAGTGCACGCAGGGACCTGCGGGCCGCACATGAATGGTTTTGTCTTAGCAAAGAAGATACTCCGAGCAGGGTATTTTTGGATGACTATGGAAACAGACTGTATCCAGTACGTTCGCAAGTACCATCGCTATCAGATACATGCAGACATGATAAAGGTGCCTCCAAACAAGCTTACTGCAACAAGCTCACCATGGCCATTTGCCGCCTGGGGGATGGATGTCATTGGACCTATCGAGCTTGCCGCGTCAAATGGGCACAGATTTATCCTGGTGGCAATCGATTATTTTACTAAATGGGTTGAGGCAACGTCATACAAAGCAGTGACTAAGAAAGTTGTGGCA
>NW_017671172.1:210091-228277 GCF_001879085.1 Nicotiana attenuata
CCAATGCATTTCAATTATAGCCAAATTGATAACCCAATTCAGCCCCAATTTGAGCCCAAATCACCCCAGCCCAATTACCCAATCAACCCAACCCAGTACCCATTAAATCAAACCCGCCCGCTTTCTTTTAATCTGAGCCGTTGATCATTTTTGATCAACGGCCCAGACCTCCCCTTTCCTTTTTTAATTTCAAACGACCCCAAACCCTACCCCATTCCTCACAATACGCCGCCTCTGAATCCTCCTCTTTTCTCAACTCACCTCAAACCCTAGCCGCCTCCTCTCACCAAAACCTTAATCCATGGCTTCCCAGACTCATCGGAGGCCTATACCGGCCTCCCAGGCTTCTATGCGCTCATGTCTGAGGTCCTATGACCAGATCTTGAAGGGGTCTCGACCAAGCCGTTGCTCGATGGCTGTTCTCCGGTCGCCTTCAACCTCTGTCCGGCCAGCCATGGCCATTCGAGCTCGATCTTCGACTATCCTGCCTAGATCTGGAGTTTCCAAAGCCTTTCTCATCGCCTGGGTTTCTTATGAAACCCTAGCTCTAAGGTTCCTTCTATTTATTTCTTAGATCTGCTCCTAGATCTATATGTGTTTGAACGTTATGAGCATGTTTCTCAAAGTTTCCCCAATTTTTTGTTTTCAAAACTCTATGTTCTTTTAACTATGGTTTTAGGTTAAGTTATTTCGAAGTTCCTCTCTTATTCTTGGCATGTTTCTGACTTTGTTTGTTTGTTTTCCTTATCTGAGTAAGCATGTTGAAAACCCTAATTTTGTGATTGTTTGAGTCTATTTGTTAATATTTCATTCGATTCATACGCTGATCATCTCTAGGTTTGTTTGATGTTAAAAACCCTAATTTTGGGAATTTATTCGAGTTCATGAGCATATCTGTCTGGTTTACTGAAAACCCTAATTTTTAAGGGTTTCACTTGGGACTCTGAAATTGCTTGTTGTTTCACCTGTTTGTCGTCTCTAAACTCAACTTATTTGAAAACCCTAGTCTCTTTGGGAGGCTATTCAAAGTCCTGTGAGGTTGTTTGTGCATGCTTGTATGTTTGAAATTATTCGTCTTGATGCCTTGTTTCAACATTTCTTTTCTCTATATGTTATACGCTTGTGATTCTCACTCGACTCTCAGCATGTTTTCGACTCCTTCTCTCTCTATTACACCTTGAAGCCTAACTAACATGCTTTGAATGTCTGCTCTATGCTATTGCTGCATGATGTTTCTTTCGACATAACTTATCCTCACATGTCTGCTATTTGTGCATGCATTATATACTGAGTACCTCATGTGATTTATTTAACTCGAAATTGATTTCAAAAAACTTTTCCTTCCCTGAGATCCTGATTTTACTAGCCTGTCAAAGTCTAATTGATTCCTTTTCCTTTGATTGCCCCACTGAATCTTTCCAAAAATAATTTCAAATCCTGTACTTAGACTTAATTGCCTATCGTGTGACTTTACTGTTTCTTTTATGGCAACAGCCATTCTGCTTGCAAGGCTGGTTCTCCTTTCCTTATTTGGATACGGTTGGTATCCGTTTGAATAAGAATTCCCTGATTAAAGGGGAGTCTTATACTAATTGATTCTGATTTGTGACCATGCCATATTTGTGTTAGATTTGTACTTGTTACCTTATTTCTCTACACGTTTTCAAAGCTATAAATATCTCCTCCCTTTTCTTTGAACACACGAACACAGAACGCAATCGGAGTCCACAAGTCACTCTCACTTAAAAACTCTTTCTCTTTTACTTGTGCTACTATGGACTTTGTTTATTCTACTTTCTCTTGCGCTCTTTTGCTTCTCTACTGGTATGTCTCAGTTAGTTTACATGTCTCCACCACAATGTGTTTACTTCTGCCCACTTTTGTCCAATTCTTTTAGTTGACATTTATTTCTAGCATATTGTAACATGTTCCCCCCCTTTCCTTTGTAATTCAGTATTTAAATTATGTATGCATCCTGTCAGTTGTTTGTCATGAATTTGATACTTTATGAATCCCTAACCCTCATACCCCTTTATAGGTGAATTATGGTTCGGGGAATGACAACACTCTAATATTGTTGTCCATGATTCTAGATTGGATTCTTTGAATCCCAAACTCAATCAGTTCCCATTCCCTTTCCCCCTTTATGTGTTGTTGAGCTTTAGACTTGGGTCTGGCAGTGTCCTAATCACTGTCCAGACTCTGGTCTGACCTTCAAGGGTCTGCTCTTAATGTGTTTGACCAAGCAGGTGGTCAAGGGTGTGCCAGCCTACTTTGTAGCTAGGTATGACCACCACCTGTCATGGCCCCCCAATTCCCTTTCACTTTGCACTTACTCTTAACTATAAGTTCTGCCCCTCTCTTGCAAGCCATGCTTTGGGACCCCCGAGCTCCCTTTGAACTTGGATGCATGAGAGCCGGCTCTTCCACACTGCACTATTCTAATTCGGGTAGTATCCTGGGTGTAAGCAATGCCTGGAATCCCTGAGATTCCTTGGAACTTTGAAGCACCTTGGATAAAGAGAAGGCTTTGGAAATCTGGATCTCGGAAGTGGCTCAATCGCATGTTATTAGATATTAAGGTTGAATTAGGCTACTCGGATCTAGCTTTTAGCTTTTGATGTATCCTTTAATTTCCAGTTTGATTCATTGGGTTGTAATAATTTTGTATGAAACTCGGGGAGTATAGTAAAAGGGTGTGGGAGGGGTCTTTACTTTTCTTGTATCCAAGGGGTAGAAATCATGAATTAGGATTTTATTCAAACTAGAAATCCTGCCTATAGGGTCTTTAATACTGATTCAATCACATAGAGACCATGCCTATAGGATTTAACGCTTAACTTTACCGCAAAAATCACCTAGAAAGCATGTCTATAGGATTTAACATTCATGTTCTGTAATGACACATATAGAGATCATGTCTATAGGCTCTTGCATTTCTGCATATATAAATGTCATTAGGCAAACCGTTTATAGGCTTAATAACAAAGTTGCATATAGACATCATGTGTATAAGACTCTTATTGATATCAGGAAAGGGTGTTAAAATCAGTAAACATATAGAAAGCATGCCTATAGGAAACCTCGTCTTTAATAGCATCATTCGTTCTTAAACAGTATCGATTGCTGGAACTAGTGTCTTTATTAAAACTGGTAATTTTCTACTTCTGAAGGCCGCTAAAATTGGTAAACCTTTTTCCTATAGCCAATCTGCACTCCCCTGAAACTCGTAAACCTTTTAATCAGTCTACATCTTTTCTGAAATAACTGGTAACTCTTTTCTAAAAATCGGTTTGCATCTTTTCTCTTTGTTTAAACTGATAATTCTTTTTTCTAAAATCAACTTGCATCTTTTCTGAAACTACTGGTACCTCTTTGCATCTTTTTTCCTGAAACTAATAGATCCTACGCCTAGGTTTTTTATTTCAACTCATAAACAAGGGTCAGTCCCTGACAACTGTATCCTAGTTGCCTAATGCAGACTCTCTGTTTAAATACATGTGTTGAACCAGTTCGCTCGCTGCTTAATTTAATCTAAGACCAAATTAGTATTTGTCAAGGCATGCTAAACTAAATGATTGTTTGACTTCTGGAGTTAATTTGAGCCTTGTATGCTTGCTTGTCCTCCCCTTCTACTTGATACTTGTTTTGAATGTCGAGCTAGAATTTTATCCTTTAAACTCCACAAAGGCCCCCATCCCTTTCTTCCCCTTTAGGATTAGAAGTCCTAATACCCCGGGACTAATAGGATTGGGACGGGTAGTAGCATGCGATAAGTAAACGATACCGTTCCGAGCTTTAATACCTTAATAGGGTGGGAAGGGTAGACATGGAGATGATGATTACACGTTAACACTCCGCGTACAATTGAGTACCAGTGTTGTGCAAATGATCCATGTAATGTATAAACCTAGGACCCTTTTCTCCTTCTTTATTAGTTTAATAAAATTTTCTGAATCATTAAAGCTATTGCATTTTCAATTCCTACTTCTCGCATGATCTTTTCGGACTATTTGCACTAAGTACTTGACTTTTTTCTCCACTTGCACATTTTTTACAAAATTGCTCCTTTAAAATTCAGCACTTCTTTTAACCTTTTGTGCTTCTTGTACTTGTTTATTTTTTACATCTAAAGTCACAATAGTAGCATGGCCGGGAACCACACTAGTGGATCTTGAGGGGTGCCTAACACCTTCCGCTCGAGATAATTTCAAGCCCTTACCCAAAACTCTGGTTTGCATCTTTAAATCTTCTAAAAGTGTCCTAATGCACTATAATCATTAGGTAGCGACTCTCCAAACTCTCAAAAAACCCAATTCCCAAAGTGGGAAAAGAGTTGTCTTCCCAAATGTCGTGAACCCGATTCCGCGAGGAAAAAGGGGGCGTCGACAGCATGGTGACTCTGCCGGCTTAGTTCTTAGATATTGATGTTAGTTCAATATTCAAATATTCGTGCCAGTTCAATATTCATATTTCTAGTTCAATAGTTCAGTATTCACATATCCATGGCAGACCAATATTCAGTCAATGTAGTAGTCATTAAGTTCAGTATATCAACAGTTCAGTGGTCATGTATTCACTCAGTTTAGTATGTAAGTGTTAATGAAAGTTCATGTTCCCACCAGACCCGTTTAAGGTCCGAAGTTAACAAAAGTTATAGCCAGGACAATCATTCGAGGACGAATGATCCCAAGGGGGAGATAATGTAACACCCCATAAATTTGACTTAGGTATGGACGTATTAAATGACTAGTAATATTACATTTTAGACATGTGAAGTTCTATTGGGATGAGCATGGGTGGAAATAATTGTTTTAGAATCAATATGGAGAGTGAGGTGCATAAGATTCGACAAAATCAACTAACTTTACAAAAGGTCAGTCTTCCAGCACGAATTAGTGTAAGTGTGTAAGAAATTTGGGATAACGAAACACACAAAAGTTGTAGGCCTTTGAAATAGCTTTCTAACGATATATTGTGGAGCCCGAATGGATCCCTATGCAAAAGGTTATGTGCGTTCTATAGAACCATGCGCAATATGTGCGCCCAGTGCGCGGCCGCGCACTTGTGGCAGTGTTACTGCCATTTTGCGCAGTCAGGTGCGTGGTCAGGCCTACAGGTTCACGGGGGCGCACTTGGGGGGATCATTTTAAGACCTACTTCGTCCCCCACACCCCCAAAGCACAAAAACTTGCTCTAGAAAGGGGAGCTCTCAAAAACCTAACTCCCTAAGGGTCCCTCCACCATCCGAGGCAAGTTCTAATGGTGATTCTAAGTTAATTTCAATTTCCCAACATCTTATTAACATAGGTAAACCCTCCATATCATTAAATATTTATTGGGACATCATTGTTGAGAGAAGGAACCCTAGAACTCGAATTCAAGGGGATTGAACTTCAAAAAGGTAATCTCTTCACCCTTTAATTGATTCTAGCATTGGATTAATGATTAATTACTCTAGTTCATGAGATATGAGTTGATGGGTTTGATAGAAAGGCATAAACGGTTATAGGTTTGGGGTGTTGATTGTTGATTATTGGTTAAGGGTGTTTACCTTATGGGTGATAAATAATGATGTTGATTATAACGATTTGAGACTTTAGAATTTATCTAGGAGCAAGAGAATGGGTTATTGGGTGTAGAGACACCATTAATAAGGACTACGAAGCATTATGCCACCAAGTGTTTGAGAAAATGCCTATGTAAACAAAATATGAGTATTATTGCTAATATGGAATCCCTTTGACTTGTATTGATATAGATTAAAGCTGAAAGGGTTGGCGAATGTTGTATTATGCTCAAGAGCAGGAAGTTAAGGTATGTGAGGCTTACTCTCTATGATTGGGAATGTCTACACTATGTTTATTTTATGACGTTACTAATTGCCTCAGAAATATGGTTATGCCTAGTTTCTTGAATAGTTGCAGAACTTCTATTCTCTAGCTTCGTAACTCGTTCATGACTTTCATTCTAAACTTCGTGAAATCATTGCGTAATCAATATAGACTTGGGTTTGATGCCCATGAGTCTCAGTCTAGATTACTCAGCATGTCATAAACAGTTGAAGTTTCAGTTTTCATAATTAGTTCATGAATACATGTCTCAGTTAGTTCTATTCAGCATTCGAGTGTCATGTAACTCAATATGATTTAGTATTTTAGTACCATGTATTAGAGTATGATTCTCAATTACTGATTTTAAATCCCTGAAAGTTGAACCCCTGTATTTGGGCCTGAGGCTGCAGTTTATGCTTTATGCATCTTTTGGCCTAAGGCCGCAGTTTATGCTTTATGCATCTTTGGGCCTGAGGCCGCAATTTATCCTTTATGCATCTTTGGGCCTGAGCTCGCAGTTATGTATGCATATACTTGGGCCCGAGGCCGCAATTTATGCACATATATATTGGGCCTGAGGCCGCAGTTTATTTATTTGGATAAACAGGTGGTTCATCATTCAGAAGAGGGGGTATTCATATCCTTACTTCCTTTGTTCAGTTCAGTTATCAGTTATCATTTCAGTTATCAGTTATCAGTTATCATTTCAGTTATCAGTTATCATTTCAGTTCAGTTTCGATAGTTATCATTTCAGTTATCAATTATCAATTCTCAGTTATCAGCTCAGTTTCAGTTTCAGCATTTATATTTCTTCCTTTCAGTTGCTTTATATACCAGTGCAATTCAAATGTACTGATGTCCCTATTTCCAGGGGCCTGCATCTCACGATGCAGGTAATAATTTACAGGTTAACAATTCAGGGCGCTAGGATTCTCGTACCAGCTATTTGGTGATCCCTAGTTCTTTCACGGCATTATCATTACCTTACAGTCTTCAGTATTTTCAGACAGTCAGTGCTTTTAGTACTTCATTAGAGGCTTCGTAGACTAGAGTAACAGTAAGACAGAGTCAGGGGCATTTAAGGTTAAGCAATGTTGCTGCATATATTTTCAGTCCTATATTAGTGTTTTCGCATTTGATTTAAATCATTTAGACTTTCAGTATATCATTATATGTTAGTTTATATTCCGCATTCTGTATGTTATGATATCACATATTGATTCAGCCAGCTAGTTGGTTCGCTCAGTCACATGTAGTTAGGCACCGAGTGCCGTGTTACGTCCAGGCCCAAGTTCGTGGCGTGCCAGTTGAGTTATTCACTTCCGGTTGCTTTTGTTGAGACTTTGGTACATATTGTGGTTGAGCCATGGGCTATTTATTGTGGAAACACTATTATTGTTGACTTCTTTGGGAAGTTATGGTATTGGGCACTTGAGGTGCGATTTGTGTTATGTTATGATATTGATACACATGCAGTGGTATAAGTATTGGGGTTGAAATGCATGAGGTGATATAAGGTGGGCTTGATACGTGTGTTGCTAGTGGGAGAACTAATTGAAGCCATGTGGTGTGATAAGGTGGGCTAAAATGTGGATAGCTATTTCGGGGGAAAATAATTTTTAAAACTAAATGCAAGGATCCTGCGGTAATATAAGGAAAGATGATTTAATTTGTGAAATGAGACTATGAGACGATACCTCGATAGTGATTCTTGTTGATACCTTCCATTTACAACACTTGTGTTTTGTTTGCATTGTTTTCCCTGGCATTCTTACTATATGTTTTCTTTTGTGATGTCTTAATCTATGTTTGGTGTAGTTATTCTTGTCATATTTATTCATTGTATCATTTTCTTTGGTTTTCATTATCATACTGTCATATACCTGTTCAGTTTTCTTATTTATTCCAGTAGGGTCTTGACCTGACCTCGTCACTACTATATCGAGGTTCGGCTTGATACTTACTGGGTACCGTTGTGGTATACTCATGCTATGCTTCTGCACATCTTTTTGTGCAGATCCAGGTACCTCTTACCAGCTTAGGCACTAGCAAGTCGAGCTCGAATTTGAGACTTCATGGTA
Organism: Nicotiana attenuata; assembly: GCF_001879085.1. Taxonomy (NCBI): domain Eukaryota; kingdom Viridiplantae; phylum Streptophyta; class Magnoliopsida; order Solanales; family Solanaceae; genus Nicotiana; species Nicotiana attenuata. Next base: position 218,008 of record NW_017671172.1, read on the forward strand.
TACCTGCCAGTGTCCGCAGGCCTCGGAGTCACCTTCTATCTAGTTCTTTTTCATTTTCCTTTTCTATAGATATTGTTGTATATGGATGTTTAGTATACTCTTGCAGAGCTTGTGACTTGGTAGCACCAGATTTTGGGAGTATTGTACTGTTGAGTTGCGGAGTCCTTTTTATGACAGTGGTTGGTTTATTTGAACGTTTTATCATTACCTCAGTTAAATTATGCATGTAAGTTAGGCTTACCTAGTCTTAGAGACTAGGTGCCATCACGACATCCTACTGGGGAAAATTGGGGTCGTGATAATTCTACCACTAGACTATTCGTGCATTTTTTGTTAAGACTTTATTTATTTTATTTATACTCTTTAATTGTGTTTTCGCGCGTAAATAACCGACCGATTTCGGTCAATTATTAAAAAAATAAAATGACTGACCGAAATGGGTTGATTTTTTAAATTGATTCATCGTAATAACTGACCGATTTCCGTCGATTTTCTGAATATTAATTTTAATTTATTTCAAATGAAAACTGACCAAAGGTTGTCGGTGTCTTGAAACATAAATTTCGCGGGATGCAAAAAATAGTTTCCGCCACTTTTGCGCCAAAAAAAATAAATCGATCGAAGTTGATTGGTTTTGTAAAAATAATTAAAAAATAATAAATTTTAAAAAACTGTCCGAGTTCGGTCGGCTTTCAGTCGATTTTTTGACCGATCAAAGTTGGTCAGTCGACCGCGGTCGATTTTGGCCAAATTTCTAGTAGTGTATCCACCAAGTTTATTATCGTGAGAATTATGAGTAAGTTTCCACTAACATTTTTTAGGGTTCAATCGTCAATAGATAGAGCCTTTGCCTATAATATAATGATGAGTGGCTAAGAAGTTACATCTTTTGTTTGCTAATGAAAGGAGAGTGTATTATAATAAATGCATAGGAAAATTTAGTTATTACATAGCATAGGGACAGACCGCATTGCGGTTTTCCCCAATTTGTCTTTAGTAAAACCTGGTAAAATAAGAGCCGGAGGTGTTTTCCAGTACATAATCTTATCTTCCTCCGTTGATATATATTGTCTGGTGCTTCCATACTTGGCCTAAGTGTCTGTTAGAGTGTTGCCTTCCTGGTATACATGAGTTATTTCTGCCACTCCAATAGCCTCAAGAAGAAAACTGCAGTCATGAAGAAGATATGAGTAGCGAAGTTGTTCGTTTTAAATAAGTTACATAATACCTGTGAATCTGTTTCCACTACAGTGGGAAAGAGATTTTTTGTGAAGGATAGTTCTATTCCAGCCATTAGTGCTGGGAGTTCAGCATGGAGAGCGTCTGTTGCATCTGCCTTGTGTGCAAATCCCACTATCCAATTGCCATTATGGTCTCTGATGATTCCACCAGTGCCAGTGATTTGATTGTTTTTATCATAAGCTCCATTAATAGTTAGCTTGTAATGCTTAGTAGGTGGGTACCATCTTATTGGTATGTGAAGCTTAGGCTTTAGGTTCGCAATGATCTGTGCGATTGAGATGAACTCCACAATTTGGGTCTTAATTTTGGTTTGGCAAGTGATTGAAGTTGTGTGGTTGAATAGGTTAGAGTACCTATTAAGCCAAGTGTTCCATGGGAAGAAAGGTATTAAGGTGGAGTTTGGGGTTTTGATGGAGGCATTTGTTGTGTTGATGGTATTGTCTTTGAGACACGTATCCTTTATCCAGTGGACAAAGTTGTATGTTTATTATTTTTTGAGATTGAACAAAGTCCATAAGTGGTATGAATTTTTGCACGAGAAGAAGATGTGGTATATGTCTTCTACTTTGGTTGGACAGAATTTGCAAAGGTTATTTTGGAGTATTTTTTTAATAGGAACTCTTTAGTAGGTAACTTGTGGTGCACGAGTAGCCACATGAAGTATTTCAGCTTGTTCAAACATTTATGTTGCTAGATCCAAGAGGTAGTGGTAGTGTTTGGTGGCTTTGTTAGGTTATTGATTTGTAGTTGTAGTAGGTAGGCTGACTTTGTGGTAAAATTGCCAAGGGGTGTTTGGTTCCATAAGGATTGATCAGTTTTTTGTGAGAAGGTGATGTAGCTCTTGTTGATTTTGTGTACAGTATCAGGGTGTAGTTTTAGGGATAGTCTATCAAAATTCCATGAATGGTTTGTAAGGATTGAATATACTGTTTGTTTTTCCTCCATGTATTGTAGAGGCCCCGGTATTGAATATCTAAAACAGGCATTATTAGGATCCAGTTGTCATGCTAGATATTTATTTTCCCCATCTCCTATGTTCCAGGAGATCCTTGAGCGGAATAGAGGATTTGCCTTGGACATGCTTTTTCAAATGTATGAATCAGTAGGTTTTGCCTCGAGTGTGTCTACTCGTCTATGTTGGATATATTTTGCTTGCAGAATTTTTACCCGAAGTGATTGATTGTTCTTATGGAATCGCCAATGTAATACCGCTAGCCTTGCATAATTCTTTTCACTAGTTTTATAAAGCTCTAGTCCTCCGAGCACTTTTGGTGTGGTTATAATCTCCCAGCTAACAAGGTGGACTTTTCTTTTTTCTGTAGTTGAACCCCATAGGAAGTTTTGTTGAATACGATATATGTGGTTCTTAGTAGAGGTTGGCAGTATGTTATTTTGTATGGAATAGTTTGAAATGGTGGCTAGTACTGAGTGTATAAGGGTGGTTCTACCTGCCATGAGAGTTTTTGCTTTCCATTCTGAAAGCTTGTTATTCATTTTATCAGTTATAAATTGGTAGTCTTTGCCTTTGGGAGATTTGTTAGTAGGTGGAATCCCAGGTATTTATCAAAGTTGGTAGCCTTGCGGATGTTTAGGGCACTGGTAAGGCACTCTTGAGTGTTGAGCGTCACATTTTTGTAGGAAAAAAGTTTTTATTTAGAGAAATTAATATTTTGCCCTGATTGGAGGTGGAGAGAGTTAAATATATTAATGATAGTGTTGGCATTGTGCAGATCAGCATGAGCAAATAGTATTAGGTCGTCCGCAAAAAGCAGGTGGGAGACTAGTGGCCCCGATCTACTAATCTTGACTGGTATCTAGTCACTGTTGGCCGTGGCTTGATCAATTTGGTGGGATAGTGATTGCATACAGATGATGAATATGTATGGGGATAGTGGGTCTCCTTAACGAATGCCTCGAGATGGTTCAAAGAATTTAGTAGGTCTTCCATTTATCATGATTGGCACTGAGGAGGTGGAGATGCAATTCATAATAAGCTTGATGAGAGTAGCTGAGAATCCTAGGGTGCAAAAGGATTTGCGTATGAATGACCATTGCAGTCTATCAAATGCTTTTTCAAGGTCTAGTTTAAGCATCATGCTTCCCATCCGATCATTCATACGATTAAAGGAGTGGATAACTTCTTGTACTATGATTACGTTATCAACAGTCCTTCGACCTCGTAGGAATCTGCATTGGTTGGGGCTGATGAGTGGTTTGAAGAAAGGGAAATCATGTTGACGATAATTTTGGTAATCGTCTTATAAGAAGTATTGCACAGGAAAATCGGTCTATATTGGGATATGTGTTCTGAATTTTTAACTTTTAGAATGAGTGTGATAAAGGTGGTATTTATTTCTGTCAGGAATGTATGAGACTCAAACGCATCTTTACAAATTTTGATAAGGGCACATTCGGTTGAGTTCTAGTGCTTTTAAAAGAAAATTGGATTGAGCCCATCCGGCCGAGGTGCCTTGAGAGGTTTGAAAGATTTTATTGCTCTATGGATTTAATCCTCTGAAACTGGTCTTGATAATATGCCTATATCCTCCTCGGGTAGAGGGTAATTAAAACATTCGTGAGAAACATTATTGCTGGCTAAAAGATCAGTTGAATAGATGATGTTAAGTGAATTAGGATAATAGGATTTATTTCTTGGTGATCATAAGTCCAGTTACCTATAGTGTCATTTAATCCTAGTATCATGTTGCGTCTTCTTCTTTGAATAGTAGATGTGTGGAAGAATTTTGTATTTGCGTCCCCCTCATTAAGCCGTTGGACTCTTGATTTTAGCTTCCAAAAATCTTCTTCTTGTTTTAGAACTATGTTATATTGATAACGAAGGTTATTTTCATGGTGTTGGTGATAAGGGGACTTATTAGAAATGTTCATATTTTGAAGCCCTGTTAGTTGTGCTAGTAGGACCTTTTTTGTGTGGAAGATATTCCCAAAGGTTGTCTTATTCCAATCTTGGACGTGGGTGATGATTTTTTTGATGGCATTGAGATAAAAAGATGATCGGTGCCAATGGTGATTGACAATGTTGGTAAAATTTGGGTGGCTGAACCACATGGTTTCCAGCCTATATAAATTATTAGGCTTAGGAATTTTTGATAGTGATAATAGAAGCGGACAGTGATCTGATTGTGTACGTGGGAGGTGTGTGATAGTGAAGTTATGGTGCATTGTTAGCCATGAAGGGTTTGCATAGAACACTTCTAAGGTTTGACCATGTAAATCTAGAGCCTGTAGATCCCAAATCAACCATGTTAATATTTTGGAGGCATGTTAGTAAGGCACCTGCACGATTATTATTAATATGGTTTCCTCTAAATTTATCTGCCACCGTAGTAATTTCGTTAAAATCTCCACACAGAACCCAAGGCAGCATATGATTCACAACAATCTGCTCTAACTTATTCCATAATATTTTCTACTATTAAACCTAGTACTTGGATAAATCAAAGATAGTATCCAAGCTGAGCTGGTGGGACCTACTTGGACATTTGCATGAATTTCCTTATTGGTGACTGCAATGGGGTCCACGTGATCCACTTCATGATCTTTCACAGCATAATCATCCCTCCTAAATAGCCTATTGCATCAATGTGTAGTATGTTTGTGAACCCTAGCTCCAGCATTAGTGCTTCATGCACTACTTCTTTCATTTTAATCTCTGTGAGACACACTATGTTGGGGTTGTGCCAAGAAAGGACTGCCTTGAGGTTCCTTCTGAAGTCAGCTGCATTAGCTCCCCTACAGTTCCATAATACTATCTTCATTAGGGAAGTGTTTTGTGTTGGTCTCTCTTGATGAGTCCTCGTGGGATTCAGAGCAAGGGACGGTTGTTGGCAATTGTGTTGAGGTTGGTGCTCCCTTAGTGTCGGAACCATCACAATGGAGTAAGAGAAAGGGTCTATTGGGTAGATCCTCATATTGATGCCCATCTGCATGACTGCTGGAGGAATACGTATAAGAAATTTTCTTTCGGAGTTTTGGAGCATGGTGAGTGTCAAAGGTTCCATTATCGTTATATTCTGGAGAAGTTGATCTAGGATGTTTTCCAGAAATGATCCTATCCCTGTTGTTCCTGGTGGTGGTAGTGGAGTTTCCAGTCATTGTAGTTCCTCCAGTAGAAATTATGGCAAGAGCGGTACAACTTGCTCTTCTTCCACATGTGGGTATGGTGAAGCGTGCTGGGGATCCATAGTTGGTGATGAGCTCCATGAGTTGGGTGGTGGGGGTGTACTCCATTGTTGTTGCTGGTCCGCTGCTTGTTGAGTGGCTGCTGCTGCTTGCATGTCCATGATCTGGTTGTTGAGTTCCAGTGCTATGATTTCTTGGACTTGTAATAGTTGTTGTGCATGCTGTATTCTCACGTTTGAGTGGAGTCCTTGGGAGCCATAGTGTGACAGGGCGGCCATGTTCTCCAGTAGTAGAGTGACCTTTTGCACCATGAAGTCAAAGTTCCAGTGCCTTGGTAGTGGTTGTGGTGGAGCTTCCTCCTGCTATTGTGGTGGTAGTGGGGTTTGGGTTGTTCGATGGTAGTACTGTTGGTGGTGTAGTTGGAGATTGTTTTCGTATGTTAGGGGAAACTGGTAGGGGTTGTAGTAGCCATTCATTTTGTAGTTGTAACCAAACAGAGGAAAAGGTGTTTGGATATAGAAGGTTTGAGTGATTGAGTGGATTTGTGTGTTCGTTGTACGTGGAAGATGGTGTGTTGGGAAGGGTAGTTTTTGATAGTGTACATCGTTGCCCAGGTTTCTCCATCTTGGTTCCCCGTAGGTCCGGCGTGCATTGTTGCGTAGTGGTGATCGAGGCATTTTCCAGTTGCTCTAAGGGAGATTGTTTCTCTTTTGGAGATGGTGTAGAGAGAATGGAGGTGGTAGTTGGGTTAATAACTTGGGTTATAGAAGGGTTTGTGTGTGTAGGTAGTTGTAGGGACTCATCATTTCGAAGGGGTGTGATGGGATTTGACCCGCCAGCACTTGAGTGGTCTGAGAAGAAGACATTCAGGGGAGGCTGTTATGTTGCAGGTAGTTGTTTTGCATTTGATGCTAGGGGTGGTGATCATTCCTTGTCTAGGGTGGGGGTTCTATTGTGAGTAATTTTGAAGGTTGTGAGAAGTGTTTGTTTATATCCGGGTTGAATATATTTAGATGACTGGCTTAAGTAATGTCGTGTGGGCCTGGTATCCTTTTTTGGGCTATTAAATTTTTGAGTACGATTGAGTTAGCAGGGATAAAATTCGCAACATTTATTTCAGGTGATTTATTAAATGGCAAGAACATATTTGGGATATTTTTCGTAGGAAGATCGTTATTGGTACAAAGGTTATTTTTGGATTGTAGGGATTCATTGATTGGATTTTTATGCGGGGTGTAGGTTGGGATAGTGGGGTAGTGATTACCTGATTTGGTATTGTCATAGAGGTCAAGTAGGTTGTCAGCATATGTAGTTTATAGGATAGAGAAGGGGTTATGGGGTTGAGATGTGTGGGATTTTTTCTTCGTGTCTTTCCCTGCCTGCATCGACATGGACCCTTTTTGTATAGATGTGTATGCCACTCCTTTTGTGGTTTAGAAGGCTCTACTTGATGGTTGGGAAGGTGGCCATGTTGTCCTCTATTAACGTCAGGTTTAGTTGTCTGGTTACGTGTCCGTTGAGAGTTTTTGAGATTTTTTTGTACTGTAGCCGAGTTGTGCAAATCTTCGTCAGTGATGACCATTTTTTGTTTTTCCTGTTTGGCTAGAGTGTTGTTTTGGTTTTCCTCATCTTTTGATATTATTTTCTCATGAGCTTCCTTTCTTGATTGCCCAAAATATGTGTTTGGAGATTTTTCTGGTATTGGTACTGGTATTTGGGTCTGGTATTTAGTGTTTACCTGTTCTTTGCTTTTTTTTGTTGGATATATCACTATTTTCTGTCACGACCCCAGTTCACCCTCCGTGAACTGTCGTGACGGCACCTAGTCCGTACGACTAGGTAAGCCTAACAAGTGCGGAAAACAAATCGAAACTTGCGGAAGTATAAGTCAAAATCCAAAATAACTAAAAGGAACTGTATATAGAATGCCGCTCGGCAAATACAACACAATATCTCAAACTTCTACATCACTATCCCAAGACCCGGAAACTCACCGGAACACAAGCTGAGAGAAATATAGTAAAAAAATGCTCTAACTCCGAAATGTCTACATCAACAGTATGATAGAAGGGCTAATACTACAAGATAGAATAAAGATGGAGACTCTTCGGTCTGCGGACGCGTCAGATGTACCTCGAAGTCTCCAAAAGCTCTCCCTGCCTCAAGGATGGTAAGCCTGTGCAGAAGTACCTGGATCTGCACATGAAAAACATGCGCAGAAAGGGCATGAGTACACCACAGCGGTACTCGGTAAGTGCCACGCCTAACCTCGGTTGGGTAGTGACGAGGATGGTCAGGGCCCTACTGAGGTTAAATAAGATACGTGTTTAACAGTGAGAAATGACAGTGTAATTAAATAACACAAGACATAAAGGACAACAACAACTATTACAAAGGCAAGTAAAACATAGTAAAAGACATAACTCAGTTCCGAGATAACAACCGGGGATCTCCCAGGATACCGTCCTGTAGTCCCCAAATATAAATACCATATCCAGTGGATCTCCCGTGTGCAGTCCCGTAGTCCAACTCATAAATATGCAGGGGGAGCGCCCGGAATGCAATTCCGTAGTCCCAAAGTAAACATATAGGGGAACTCCCGGGATACCATCCCGTAGTCCCAAAATAAAATGCAGGGGATCTCCCGGAATACAATTCCGTAGTACCAAAGTAAATACACAGCAACAACAAGAATTCAATCCAATCAATTTCATATCAAAGTGAAGCAGGTAATCCTAACCTAGCATGATCACATAGTACAATTAAGGCAGTTAAGACAGATAGAGCAATCCAGTCAAATAGACATGTTTCTCTAAGCTACAGCAGGTTTAATGTCCAAACAGTGTAAGCAAGGAAAGGAGGAACACAATTCAAGGCTATTTTTAAAGAAAAATTGGATTTCCAATAATTAGCACAAGTACGCGCTCGTTACCTCACGTACGAGGCATTTCTATTACCATAATATCAATCTTAAGGGGAAAAGTCCCCCACACAAGGTTAGACAAGCCACTTACCTTGAACCGGCTCTAAAATCAACTCGAAACCACACCTCTGCCACGAGTATCCGACTCCAGATGGCCCGAATCTATTCAATTCAGTTGCATTGTGTAATAACACTTCAAATAACTGATTCTATAATTAAATTCTAATCAAATACGCGAAATTATGTAAAATGACCAAAATGCCCCTCAGGCCAATGTCTCGAAATCGGGTAAAATTTATATTTTCAGAAACCTCGTACTCCCACGAGTCTATTCATAACAAGAACACTGAAATCGAGGTCCAAATGACCCCTCAAATCCTCAATTAAAGGTCTCTTAAACTCAAGCCCTAGCTACCCCTTTTTCCCAAATTTCTCACCATTAATTAGATCTTTAATCACATAAAAATGAGCTATGAATTCAAGGACATTGCCTCCAAGTGATTTCGTCAAAAACCCCTCTCAAAAGCTTCAAACCCGGATGAAAATGGTGGAAGAATAGCCAATTTTTGCAAAGGCAACTATTTATATGATCTGCCCAGCTACTTCCGCATTTGCAGCCCTGGGACCGCATCTCGCTTCTGCGGAACAAGTTTCACATCTGCGACTTTCCCTTAAGTGGCCAGCTTTCGCATCTGCGGACGTCTAACCGCTCCTGCGGTTCCGCTTCGGCGGGCCTCACACCGCATCTGCGGTACCGCTTCTGCGGGCCACACACCGCATCTGCGGTTTCTGAAAGAATGACCCAAAGCCGCTTCTGCGGCCCTTTTGCCACTTTGGCGGCGCCGCATCTGCAGTTCCCAAGACGCAGATGCGGAAATACCAGAAGCGGCAATACTACAGCTGCTGCAACACTTCTTCATCCTTCACGTCAACCACCCGAAATCATCCCGAGGCCCCCGGGACCTCAACCAAAAGCACCAACAACACCTAATACCTCATTCAAACTTGTACCAATCATTCAACCACCTAAAACAACATCAGAAACTCGAATTAATCAAGGATTTAAGCCTAAGATCTCCAAATTTCCTCAAAATACGCTTTCGATCAGAAACCTAACCAAACCATCTCCGAATAACCTGAAATTTTGCACACACATCCCAAATGACATGAAGGTACTACTGCAAGTCTCGGAATTCCATTACGACCCTCGGATCAAAATCTCACTATCGAACCGGAAACTTCCAAAATTCAACCTTCGGCATTTCAAGCCTAAATTAGCTACATACCTCCAAAACACAATTCGACCACGCCCCTAAACCCAAAATCACCTAACAGAGCTAACAGAACCATCATATTTCCATTCTGAGGCCGTATTCACACTGTTCAGACTACAGTAAATTTTCGAACACTTATGCTCTCATTTAGGGACTAAGTGTCCCAAATCTCTCTAAAACTCAAAACTGAACATCCCGGCAAATCAAAATAGCAGAAATAATCTTGGGGAAAGCAGTTAATAGGGGATCGGGGCGTAAATTCCATAAATGACCGGCCGGGTCGTTACATCCTCCCACACTTAAACATTCGTTCGTCCTCGAACGAGCACAAAGACATACCTGAAGTAGTGAAAAGATGATGGTACTGGCTGCGCATATCCTGCTCGGTCACCCAGGTCGCCTACTCGACCGGCTGACCCCGCCACTGAACCTTCACGGACGCAATATTCTTCGACCTCAGCTTCCTGACCTGCCTGTCCAATATAGCCACTAGCTCCTCAACATAAGATATATCCTTCTCCAACTGGACTGAGCTGAAATCCAATACGTGTGACGGGTCACCGTGATACCTCCGGAGCATCGAAACATGAAATACCAGATGAACCCCTGCCAGGCTGGGAGGTAGGGCAAGCTCATAGGCAACCTCCCCAACTCACCTCAATATCTCAAAAGGGCCAATAAACCTCGG
>NW_017671172.1:228322-257843 GCF_001879085.1 Nicotiana attenuata
ACAGAACCCGACCGACTCCACCACTACGTAGGTAAACGAATACACGAACCTTACCCGGTCCGTGCGTACGTACTTCTCGTCTGGACTGGGCTGTACGGAGTCTATCCTGAATCACCTTGACTCTCTCCAAAGCATCCTGAACCAAATCTGTGCCAATAGTCTGACCTCACTCGGCTCTAACCAACCCACCGGAGATCTACATCGCCTACCATATAAGGCCTCGTACAGTGCCATTTGAATGCTGGACTGATAGCTGTTGTTGTAGGCAAACTACGCCAATGGCAAGAACTGATCCCAAGAACCTCCAAACACAATCAAACATGCACAGAGCATATCCTCAAGAATATGAATAGTGCGCTCGGACTGCCCGTCCGTCTGAGGGTGAAATGTTGTGCTCAACTCCACCCGAGTACCCAATTCCTGTTGTACGGCTCTCCAGAATCGCGATGTGAACTAAGTACCTCTGTCTGAAATGATAGAAACTGGAATACCATGCAGACGGACAATATCCCGGATATAAATCTCCGCCAACCGCTCCGAGGAATAGGTAGTACACACAGGGATGAAATGCGCGAACTTGGTCAACCGATCCACAATAACCCAAATGGCATCGAACTTCTTCAAAGTCCGTGGGAGTCCGGTTACGAGGTCCATGGTGATCCGCTCCCACTTCCACTCTGGAATCTCTATCTGCTGAAGTAATCCACCCGGTCTCTGGTACTCAAACTTCACCTGCTGACAATTAAGGCACCGAGCTACAGACCAAACTATATCCTTCTTCATCCGCCTCCACCAGTAGTGCTGCCTTAAATCCTAATACATCTTCGCGGCACCCGGTGAATGGAATACTGCGAACTATGGGCCTCCTCTAGAATCAACTCTCGAAGCCCATCAACATTGGGTACACAGACCCGACCCTGCATCCTCAATACTCCATCCTCGCCAATGGTCACATCTCTGGCATCACCATGCTGGACCTTGTCCTTGAGGACAAGCAAATGAGGGTCATCATAATGCCGCTCCCTGATACGATCAAATAAGGAAGACCGAGAAACCACACAAGCTAGAACCGGGCTGGGCTCCGAAAGATCCAATCTCACAAACTGGCTGGCTAGGGCCTGAACATCCATCGCCATAGGCCTCTCTATTGCTGGTAAATAAGCCAAACTCCCCAAACTCTCTGCCCGGCGGCTCAAAGCATCGACCACCACATTGGCCTTGCCCGGGTGATACAAGATAGTGATGTCATAATCCTTCAGCAACTCTAGCCATCTCCTCTGACGCAAATTAAGGTCCTTCTGCTTGAACAGATGTTGCAAACTCCGGTGATCAGTATATATCTCACAAGGCACACCGTACAAGTAATGATGCCACATCTTCAAGGCATGAACAATGGCAGCTAACTCAAGATCATGAACAAGATAATTCTTCTCATGTATCTTCAACTGTCTGGACGCGTAGGCAATCACCCTACCGTCCTGCATCAATACCGCTCCAAGGACAACTCTCCAGGCATCACAATAGAAAGTATAAGACCCCGAACCAGTAGGCAATATCAAAATTGGGGTTATAGTCAGGGCTGTCTTAAGCTTCTGAAAGCTCGCCTCACACTCGCCCGTCCACTGGAACGGAGCACCCTTCTAGGTCAGTCTGGTCATAGGTGCTGCAATAGATGAAAACCCCTAAACAAATCGACGGTAATAACCTGCCAAGCTAAGAAAACTACAGATCTCTGTAGCTGAGGATGGTCTGGGCCAACTCTGCACGGCCACCACTTTCTTTGGATCCACCTGAATACCCTTTCTCGAGACCACATGACCCAAGAACGCCACGGAATCCAACCAAAACTCACATTTTGAGAACTTAGCATACAGCTTCTCCTCTCTCAAGGTCTGAAGCACTGTCCTCAAGTGCTGATCATGCTCTCCCCGACTGCGAGAATACTCCAGGATGTCATCAATAAAAACGATCACGAACGAATCAAGGTATGGCCGGAAAACAATGTGCATCAGATGCATGAAGGCTGCTGGGGCATTGGTCAGCCCAAATGACATAACAAGGAACTCGTAATGGCCATACTGAGTCCATAAGGTAGTCTTCGAGATATCTGGCTCCCGAATATTCAACTGATGGTAACTTGAGCGCAAATCAATCTTAGAAAACACTCGTGCGCCCTGAAGCTGGTCAAATAGATCATCAATACGAGGCAAAGGATAGCGGTTCTTCACTGTCACCTTATTCAACTGGCGCTAATCAATACACATGAGCATAGAACCATCCTTCTTCTTCACAAATAACACAGGAGCACCCCAAGGCGATACACTAGGCCTAATAAAACCCTTATCAAGAAATTCCTGCAATTGCTCCTTCAACTCCTTCAACTCAGGAGGAGCCATACGGTACAGAGGGATAGAATGGGCTGAGTGCTCGGCAACAGATCAATGCCAAAATCAATGTCCCTATCGGGTGGCATGACCGGAAGATCAGCTGGAAACACATCAGGTAAATCCCGTACTACTGGGACTGAATCAACAGAAGGAGTATCCATACTGGCATCTCTCACATAAGCTAAGTACGCATCACAACCTTTCTCAACCATACGCTAAGCCTTAAGAAGAGAAATAACTCTACTAGGAGTGTGACCTAAGGCCCCCCTCCACTCAATATGCGGTACACCTGGCATGGCCAGTGTCACGATTTTTGCGTGACAATCAAGAATAGCATAATGGAGAGACAACCAGTCCATGCCCAAAATAATATCAAAATCAACCATACTAAGCAATAGTAAGTCAGCACTGGTCTCAAAACCACCAAGAATAACCAAACATGACCGGTAAACGCGGTCCACAACAAGAGAATCTCCCACAAGAGTAGAAATATAAACTGGGGAACTCAAAGAATCCCGAGGTACACCCAAATGCGAAGCAAAATAAGAAGACACATAAGAGTAAGTGGAGCCTGGATCAAATAGAACCGATGCATCTCTCTGACAGACCTAGATAGTACCTGTGATGACAAAATCGAAGGCGGCGGCCTCAGTACGGCCTGGAAGAGCATAATTTCTGGCCTGGCCTCTCCCTTGAGGGTGACCTCTACCTCCCCGACCTCCACCTCTGGCTGGCTGGGCCGGTGGAGTAGCAGATGCTGTTCGGACCATAGCCTGAGAGCTTTGTAGGGTGCGCTGCGGCTGAGGGGTCTGTGGGGGTGCAACCCTCCCAAATCTGGGGCAATCCCTCACCACATGGCGTGTGTCACCACACTCAAAAAAAGCTCTGGGAGGACGTGGCGGCTGTGAGTGGCTCGGGCCAGGTCTGCTGGGCTGACCACTGGAAGCACCCCGTGTAGGAGGCGCACTAGAGACTGGAGGTGCATAATAAGGCTCCTGAGGCCTAGGTGGAGCTAGAATACCACTGGCTGCTGGAAGAGCTGAATGAATGGGGCGGACCATATGGCCCCTACCATGACGACCTGCAGTTGGGGCACGGGCACCGGAATAATGACCCGACTCTCGAGACCTCCTGGCCTCCCTCTCCTCTCTGTCCCTAGCATGCATACCCTCAATCCTCCTAGCAATGCTCACCACCTGCTGATAAGATATATCCGTCTCTAACTCACGAGCCATGCTGGATCTGATGCTGGGAATAAGCCCCTTAATGAACCGATGAACCTTCTCGCGAACTGTAGAAACCAAAGCTGGTGAGTGTCTAGCCAAGTCAATGTAACGGACAGCATACTCCGAGACAATCATAGTACCCTGGCGCAACCGCTCAAACTCGCGCCAGGCATCGCTAAGACTCTGGGGGACGTACTCCCTCGTGAACATATCTGAAAACTGGGCCCAAGTCAGGGAAGCTGCCTCATCTGGACTGTCTAACTCATAAGCACGCCACCACTGATAGGCGGCTCCTCGAAGCTGGAAAGTGGTGAAGGAAACCCCACTCGATCCTGAAATGCCCATAGTGCGGAGAATACAGTAGCACTCCTCCAGAATTCGCAAGGAATCCTCTGATGCTAACCTACTGAATACAGGAGGATCATATTTCTTGAACCTCTCAAGTCTCCGCTACTCATCCTCTGAAGCCGCTGCCCTTCCTCGGGCAAAACTGGTACTGCACGCGGCGTAGGTATAACTTCTGGGGCCTGCTCGACATGCACTAGCTGCTCAGGAGTGCGGGCGGCGGGAGTCTGTACTCCTCCCTCGGCCTGGGATGTGGCTGCAGCAAGGGGAAGCAACCCTGCCTGAGCCAAAGTGGCGTACATACTCATAAATTGTGCCAAAGTCTCCTGGAGTGCTGGAGTAGTAGTGGCAGACGTATCGGATGTCTGGACTCCAGCTGGTACTGCTGGCGGTATCTCGGCGGCAGCTCGCGCGGGTGCTCTAGCTATACCATGAGCGCGTCCTCGGCCTCTACCCCGGCCCCGGCCTCTGACGGTTGCAGTAGGGGGCGCGGGTGCCTGATCCTCTCGGGTAGCACGTGTCCTCACCATCTGTGAGAGAATAGAAAGATAGAAGTTTAGTTGCGATGTCCAAAATCTCGCACGACAAGGAAATCAAATGAAGTGGAATTTTCCTAACAGTTACATACCCTCTCCTAGATAAGTACAGACGTCTCCATACTGATCAGCGAGACTCTAATAAACTGGTCTGTGTTTCGTGACTCCTATGAACCTAGAGCTCTGATACCAACATCTCACGACCCCAGTTCGTCCTCCGTGAACTGTCGTGACGGCACCTAGTCCCTACGACTAGGTAAGCCTAACAAGTGCGGAAAACAAATCGAAACTTGAGGAAGTATAAGTCAAAACCCAAAATAACTAAAAGGAACGGTATATAGAATGTCGCTCGGCAAATACAGCACAATATCTCAAACTTCTACATCACTATCCGAAAACCCGAAAACTCACGGGAACACAAACTGAGAGAAATATAGTGAAAAAAATGCACTAACTCCGGAATGTCTACATCAACAGTATGATAGAAGGGCTAATACTACAAGATAGAATAAAGATGGAGACTTTTCGATCTGCGGACGCGGCAGATGTACCTCGAAGTCTCCAAAAGCTCTCCCTGCCCTAAGGATGGTAAGCCTGTGCAGAAGTACCTGGATTTGCACATGAAAAACATGCGTAGAAAGGGCATGAGTACACCACAGCGATACTCAGTAAGTGCCAAGCCTAACCTCGGTTGGGTAGTGACAAGGAAGGTCAGCGCCCTACTGAGGTTAAATAAGATACAGGTTTAACAGTGAGAAATGACAGTGTAATTAAATAACACAAGATATAAAGGACAGCAACAACTATTACAAAGGCAAGTAAAACACAGTAAAAGACATAAGTCAGTTGTGAGATAACAACCGGGGATCTCCCAGGATACCGTCCTGTAGTCCCCAAATATATATACCATATCCAGTGGATCTCCCGGGTGCAGTCCCGTAGTCCAACTCATAAATGTGCAGGGGGATCTCCCGGAATGCAATTCCATAGTCCCAAAGTAAACATACAGGGGAGCTCCCAGGATACCGTCCCGTAGTCCCAAAATAAAGTGCAGGGGATCTCCCGGAATACCGTTCCGTAGTCCCAAAGTAAATACACAACAACAACAAGAATTCAATCCAATCAATTTCATATCAAAGTGAAGCAGGTAATCCTAACCTAGCATGATTCACATAGTACAATTAAGGCAGTTAACACAGATAGCACAAGTACGCGCTCGTCACCTCACGTACGAGGCACTTCAATTACCACAATATCAATCCTAAGGGGAAAAGTCCCCCACACAAGGTTAGACAAGCCACTTACCTCGAACCAGCTCCAAAATCAACTCGAAATCACACCTCTTCCACGAGTATACGACTTCAAATGGCCGAAATCTATTCAATTCAGTTGCATTTTATAAATAACACTTCAAATAACTGATTCTATAATTAAATTCTAAGCAAATACACTAAATTATGTAAAATGACCATAACGCCCCTCAGGCCAACGTCTCGGAATCGGGTAAAATTTATATTTTCAGAAACCTCGTACTCCCACGAGTGTATTCATAACAAGAACACTGAAATCGGGGTCCAAATGTCCCCTTAAATCCTCAATTAAAGGTCTCTTAAACTGAAGCCCTAGCTACCCATTTTTCCAAAGTTTTTCACAATTAATTAGGTCTTTAATCACATAAAAATGAGTTATGAAGTCAAGGACATTACCTCCAAGTGATTTCCCTTTGATTTTCCTCAAAAAACCCTCTCAAAAGCTTCAAACCCGGATGAAAATGGTGGAAGAATAGCCAATTTTCGCAAAGGCAACTATTTATATGATCTGCCCAGCTACTTCAGCATTTGCGGCCCTGGGACCGCATCTGCGGTCCCGCTTCTCCGGAACAAGTGTCTCATCTGCGACATTCCCTTAAGTGGCCAGCTTTCGCATCTACGGACATCTAATCGCTCCTGCGGTTCCGCTTCTGCGGGCCTCACTTCGCATCTGCGGTTTCTGAAAAAATGACCCAAAGCCGCTTCTGCGGCCCTTTAGCCATTTTTGCGGCGCCGCATCTGCGGTTCCCAAGCCGCAGATGCGGAAATACCAGAAGCAGCAATACTACAACTGCTGCAACACTTCTTTAACCTTCCCGTCAACCACCCAAAATCATCCCGAGGCCCCCGGGACCTCAACCAAAAACACCAATAACACCTAATACCTCAGTCAAACTTTACCAATCATTAAACCACCTAAAACGACATCGCAAACTCGAATTAATCAAAGATTTAAGCCTAAGAACTCCAAATTTCCTCAAAATACGCTTTCGATCAGAAACCTAACCAAACCATATCCGAATAACCTGAAATTTTGCACACACATCCCAATGACATGAAGGTACTACAGCAAGTCTCGGAATTCCATTCCGACCCTCGGATCAAAATCTCACTATCGAACCGGAAACTTCCAAAATTCAACCTTCGGCATTTCAAGCCTAAATTAGCTACGGACCTCCAAAACACAATCCTACCACGCCCCTAAACTCGAAATCACCTAACGGAGCTAACGGAACCATCGGATTTCTATTCCGAGGTTGTCTTCACACTGTTCTAACTACGGTAAATTTTCTGACACTTAAGCTCTCATTTAAGGACTAAGTGTCGCAAAACTCTCCGAAACTCAAAATCGAACATCCAGGGCAAATCAAAATAGCAGAAATAAGCTTAGGGAAAGCAGTTAATAGGGGATCGGGGCGTAAATTCCAAAAACGACCGTCCGGGTTGTTACATTTTCCAAGGCCCTTCAGACGGTATTTGGCTTGTACTCTCTTCTCTTTGTGTGGTTTTCTATGGCTTTGTCTTTATTGCACATTGGTAGTGTGTATGCCCTAAGCATCCACATTGGATGCATAGAGGATTGGTATCTTTTTAGTGTATCTATTGGAGGTGGTTTCCTAATAATACTGATGTTGGTGGCGTTTTCCCCAGTGGGGCTAGAATGCATAGTCTAGCATATCGTCCTCTAGTTGCTCGGGTTGTGCAGTTACTGATTTTGAGTAGTGTTCCCAGTATTTGGCTGATTCTCATTAGAATTATTAAGTCGTAAAATTCGGTTGGTAAGTCTTGTATGCGTACCCATATTGTGGTTGTGATTGACTTTTCATCATATGGGTTAAACTTTGGTTCCCATTGTCAGAAGGAAAGATATTGTGATCCAATGAACCATGGACCCTGTTGTAGGGCTTTGTTGTAGATTTCTTCTTAGTTGATCTTTATAAGGTATAAGTCTGTATAGGGTAGAAACCGGGGCTACCCGATTTCATACGCTCGAGGATCACCTTAAGAGCGAGTCCGAAATAGATTGGGTCCGAGCCTGATGGCAGAGTTCGAAGCTCGAAGATCAGAGTTCCGATGAATATTAAGACCGAGCGTGACAAGCCTCGAGAAAATGGCGTTGTGGTTTTGTAACAGAAAAGGCGAGATTCCCGCAATGGCCCAAAGATCAAGGCGTAAATTTCGGAATAGACTTGTACGAACTCGTACTAGGCGGTTAGACAGCTGTCAAATTAGATTCCTTACCAAAAATGGAAATGTACATTATTTAGGACCTCCCCTAGTATATAAAGGGGAGCCTCTTCTATTGTGAAGATCACATAATCACTGAGAAAAGAATATACTCTCTGCTTTTTGTCTACTGTTCATCAGCATTGTCCTTTAGCTCTACTGTTCTTACTTTATGTTTCTTAGTTAATCGTTCTTGTTGTTCTAAGCCCACCTCGAGGTTACTAAGCTCGAGGTCGCCGCTGTCAAGCAACATTGGTTTGATTCACTTGTTTCTTTCATTTCAACTTCATATTTCTTGATTATTAATTGGTATTGAATCTAATCACGTATCTTTAAAACCACATATCAAATTTAATTGTTACTCGTATTTCAAGGTAAACAGTTTGGCGCCCGCCATGGGGCTAAAGATAATAGTGATTATTTCATTACTGATTCCCATTACACATGTTATTTTTACACTTTTTCTTGTCAAGATGTTCTGATTTTCAGGATTAAACATGTCAAACTCGCAAAATACACATGTTCATGACAGCAAAGGTCTTGTATTTCATGGAAAAAACAACAATGTAGGGGTCGATGTACAACTGATAAACCCAAGGGAAATGCCAAATGTGGAACCAGTTGACGTTAGTTCGCACATTGCTTTAAATACATATCGAGGCACAGACCCCGGGGGAAGTGTACGCAGGGAAGCCCGATCTGGGGGCCAAGGAACACCAGGTTTAAGAGATGGGGGAGTCAGCCTGCAAATGATATTCGAGATGCTGGAAGCTCAGCAGATCGCCATCGCTCAACTTCAGAGTCAGAATAAAACTCCGAGCATAGCTGAACCAAAAAACACTTGACGTGCTGAACCAGCGCCAGAGAGGTCAAATTTGAATGGCTCGGGGACTGACCCCACTACTATGAAAATGCTCTAAGAGCTCACCAGGAGCATTGAGTTCGAGGAAAAAAAGATTGAAGACAACGACCAAAAAGTGGAGAGTTATAATTCCCGTGTCGATCAAATACCGGGAGCTCCCCTGATTTTGAAGGGATTGGATGCCAAAAAAATTGTACAAAGGTCGTTCCCTCCGAGAGCGGCTCTGAAGCCCATCCCAAAGAAGTTCTGTATGTCCGATATACCTAAATACAACACCTCTGACCCAAATGAACACGTTACTTATTACACATGTGCCATAAAGGGAAACGACTTGGAAGACGACGTAATCAAGTATGTACTGTTGAAGAAGTTTGGGGAGACTTTATCAAAGGGTGCCTTAATATGGTATCATAACTCACCCCCTAATTCTATTGATTTGTTTGCTATGCTTGCAGATTCTTTTGTATAGGCACATGCGGGAGCCATTAAAATTGCAACAAGGAAGTCGGACCTTTTCAAGGTAAGGCAGAAAAATAACGAGATGCTCAGGGAATTCGTATCTCGGTTCCAAGCGGAGAGAATGGACTTGCCTTCAGTCACCGATGACTGGGCTATTCAAGCTTTCACTTAAGGTCTCAACACTCGGGTTCCATAGCTTCGCATCGGTTGAAGCAAAGTTTAATCGAGTACCCGGCAATCACTTGGCCCGACGTACACAATCGGCACCAGTCTAAGATTATGGTCGAGGATGATCAACTAGGGACTCCTTTGGGGTCTGTTTATCCTAGTAGGACCATGGATAGGATCAAAAGGGATATCGATCGAGAGCCGAGGTCGAATGGAGATCGATATCAACCATACAGCAGAGACCATAGAGGCAGCAGTTCTGGGCAAAGCTTCGCACAAAACGAGAGGAGAAATGATCGAGGTCGAAATTGACAGGGGCTTGATGCCGAGTAAGATCATGATTAAGTATCCAAAGTCCGAATATAGGTACGGCCCCAGTCCAATGCTTTCTATGTTTTTGACTAACACTAGTAGGCTATCGACGAAGATCGGTACGAAGCTTTGGACCTTAAAGCACGTGTTGCACTCTTTTTTCCTTAGACCAGTTTTTGTCCCAAATGGGTTTTTCCAGCGAGGCTTTTAACGAGGCAACCGTGTTCATGCTAAACTTAGAGCAATTCAACAGTATCAGTGGTTCCCTACAATACGCCTCGAGTATTGGGAGCATTACCCTCGAATGTCTACTTTGTTGCAAGAAAATCACTTCGTGACAGCGGGATCTCAAAAGGAAAATGTTATGAGGGTCAAACGGTCAGATGAACCGTGCCCGTATAAGTTACTTGGACCCTAACAT
Organism: Nicotiana attenuata; assembly: GCF_001879085.1. Lineage (NCBI taxonomy): Eukaryota > Viridiplantae > Streptophyta > Magnoliopsida > Solanales > Solanaceae > Nicotiana > Nicotiana attenuata. Next base: position 238,575 of record NW_017671172.1, read on the forward strand.
CAAATGTGCATGCATGTACAATCATCTATTGAGAGAAGTATTTTTTCTTTACCAATATCCTCTATCTTTAGAAAAATTTTATATTTAATACTCTTGATCTATTGTGTAAACAGGCTTAAGGCCGACCACGACGGAAATTTGAACAACTGACCCCGTGCTTGAGGACTGCCACCCCAAAAACAAATGAAATCAAAACTACTAACATTTCGAGACCATAAGACCTTAAAGGAAACCCTCGACTTTACGGGCCACGACCACCCCACTCGAGGACTGATACTTCAGGCAAGCTCGAAGTGAAATGGAAGATAAGCCTAAAAGGGCAAGTTCCTAACTAAAGAGGCTACTGCCAAATTAAGACCTTGAAAAGGCACCCCCGATATACAGGCCAAGGCCATCACACTCGGGGACTAACTTTTCGAACAAGTTCGAAAGGTTATCGGGAAACAAGTCCAAGAGACATACCCTAAGGCTACGACAATATTAAAGATTACGGTTATATAAAAAGGCTACGGCCGAAAAAATGCGGCTCGGAGACGTCCGACTTTCGCCATAAATTAAAGGCCTTTAAACACTTTGAAAAACCGGTTCTTTCAGGCTACCCTCGGCAAAAGCAAATGATAAAGGGCTTCGATAATATCAGCCCTCGAATAATTTAAAGGCTTTGATAACATCAGCCTTCGAAAAAGCCTCAACAGGTATTCGATTATCGTTACACAAACTAATTACAAATAAGATTTCGATCGATCAAACCTTCGAAAAACCCAACGGGTATAGAAAACACATGCTAAGGCTTAGAAAAATTTTCACTAAGTCTTTTAGCCGAAAAGAGGGAAAAATAATAGCCATTTTTAGAGGCCGAATTGGCCCAATCCAAAGAGCCTAAGGGCCGACCCAAAAGAGCCTAAGGGCCGATCTAAAAAACCTAAGGGCCAATATAAAAAAGCCTAAGGGCTAACTTTATTTCGAGTTCGAGCAAGCACTCACTCGACTACTAAGCCCAAGGGCTACCCGAGTTCGAGAAAATCCTCACTCGGGGACTATCTATAAAGCCTAAGGGCTAACTTTATTTCGATTTCGAGCACGTACTCACTCGACTACTAAGCCAAGGGCTACCCGAGTTCGAGCAAATCCTCACTCGGGGACTATCTATAAAGCTTAAGGGCTAAATTTATTTCGAGTTTGAGCAAGCACACACTCGACTACTAAGCTCGAGAGCTATCCGAGTTCGAGAAAATTCTCACTCGGGGACTATCTATAAAGCCTAAGGGCTAACTGTACTTCGAGTTCGAGAAAATCCTCACTCGACTATAAAGCCTAAGGGCTATTTTTCATTTCAAGTTCGAGCATATACTTACTTAACCATCGAGCCCAAGGCTTATCTTACCTCATCGACTGTTTGGCTTAAGAGCTACTCAAACTCAAGTTCAAATGGTCATTTGGGGTCCATCAATCAGAAACGGTCGAGGGCAGTGTTTATTGTCGGTCATTACCATCCCAAAACTTTGGACATTCAAAGGGAATTTTATGCTAAGGCGCTTTGACCCCACGGAGGGGGAGCAGATTTGGAAGCCATGGAAGGAAAAAAAGCTTTGTATAAACCTTTTTACAAGAACTGTGGGTCACGATCAAGAGTTCCTCACAAGGCCCTATCAGCCTCAAAAGTAGAAAGTTACGAAGAACACGAAGCCTAAGCAGCACGATCCTTATCGGCAGAAGTGTCTTCATCCTCAGAATCTTCTCCACCGCCAGACTCGCTAGATTTCTCGGAGTCTTCCTCGGGAAAGGCCGGCTTCCAAGCTTTTGTTCCATCAGTCGCTTACGTCACGATGATGATGTCGTGGCAAATCGGGGTAAAGATCAAGGACTTAATTCGTTTCTTGTCATTATACTCCAAAAAAACGAGGGGACTTCTGTATACAGTAGAAATCGGGGCTACTCGATTTCATAGGATCGAGGATCACTTCAAGAGAAAGTCCGAAATAGACTGAGTCCGAGCCTGATGGCAGAGTTCAAAGCTCGAAGATCAGAGTTCCGATAAATATTAAGGCCGAGCGTAACCAGCCTTGAGTAATGTCGTTGTGGTATTGTAACAGAAAAGGCGTGGTTCCCGCAATGGTCCAAAGATCAAGGCGTAAATTCCGGAATGGATTTGTACGAACACGTACTAGGCGGTTAGACAGCAATCAAATTAGATTCCTTACCAAAAACGGAAATGTACGTTATTTAGGACCTCCCCTAGTATAGAAAGGGGAGCCCCTTCATTTGTGAAGATCACATAATCACTGAGAAAAGGATATACTCTCTGCTTTTTGTCTATTATTCATCAACATTGTCCTTTAGCTTTACTGTTCTTACTTTACTTTTCTTACTTAATCGTTCTTGTTGTTCTAAGCCCACCTCGAGGTCACTAAGCTCGAGGTCGCCGCTGTCAGGCAACATTGGTTTGATTCACTTGTCTCTTTCATTTCTACTTCATATTTCTTGATTATTAATTGGTATTGAATCTAATCACGTATCTTTAAAACCACAAATCAAATTTAATTGTTACTCGTATTTTCGAGGTAAACAAAGTCATTACCCAAATCTATCAGATTTAGGGCCTTTGTTGGTCTCCATAGCCTGTGTATTTTTTCTCTCCGTTGCATATAGCCTAGTCTTTACCCCAAGAACTTTATGATGATAGTTTACTTCCATGGTTGATAGAGTCTTTTTTTATCTTGCACGGAAAGGGGTATGAAGTGTGGATAATTTCCAAGTTGTTGTTTTCATCTTCGAGGGTTAAATTATTGAAGGCGTTGCATTCAAATTCTAGTGGTATTTTGTTGTTGTCAGTGGATGTTAATTTGTCTTTGAAGCTATCTTTTTCATTCGTTCGTTCCTTGGATTTGTTTACACTGCGAAGCGATTGATCTGCTTCTTCATCATTCATTACAGTGTCTTGCGTGGTGGAGTTTTCCATTCTCACAATCTCAAGAAGTTACATCTTAGCTTGCTCCTAGTTAAAAAAAATTCCTTAATAGGTAAAAATAAGCTCATTTAAAACAAATGGAGGGTGACTCCAGTATACACTATACAAGAATGCATAGAAAATTTGAAAATGCCCCAAAGTTTTGTTCTCCAAGCTGAAGATTATCGAATGTTCTGCATGCTCCAAAATAAAGAGATATGTATTGTATTTTTTATTTCACATGCTTGCCCTTGGTTCTCATAATGTGTGGTTTTGTGGATGCATTACTATCTGCATTTATCTACCAAATTATCCCGGTAGAGCTCAAGAAGTTGTACGCCTAATAGAAAGAAAGAAACTAGTGAGCACATTTCCATTGTGCTTACAGTTCTAAGTTGTACTTCACTTAATTTAATAATAGAACATGAACGAACTGACTTGCCGTCATACTTTACACATGATTGAATGACTTAACATTTCTATGATTGGAGAGAGCATATGGTTAAGAATTTAACATACTCCCTCCGTTCTAGTTTACGTGAATCTATTTCCTTTTTGATCCGTTCTAAAAAGAATGATCCCTTTTTAAATTTGAAAATAATTTAGCTTAAACTTCCAATCTACCCTTAATGAGAAGCTTTTATAACCACACAAATAATCTGAGCCCCTTTTTAACTTGTTTAGGACCAGAAATTCCAAAAATCATCCTTTTCTTAAACTCCGTACCCAGACAAATAAGTTCACATTAATTGGAACAGAGCCAGTAGATGAATAGGGAAATTAAGGTGTTTTATATTTTTTTACTACTTGTACGACAGTTTTGCTCAGTGCAAGCCTATACAGTGCCCCATGGGTTATCAGTGATGAATTATTTTGGACATAAGGAGAATAACTTCTCCTTTGGCAAGTCATAATTTACACCTCATTGTGGTGGAAGTGGCTAAATAAATCCAAACTCATTGATTTAGAATATTCTATGCAAATCACAAACGAAATAACAACATAACTATGACATTTAATTCATTTCAAGAATTTAAAAAAAAAAAAAAAAAGGTTGATCAGGCTTGCTTCTTGTTTGTTGGGTCATCCTCATCTTTTCAGAACATTTCACAAGGCTATGTGGTGGTACATGCAAAGTTCTACTTAAAATGTCTGCAAACTTAATTGAATCTTGTCACGGAGATCAGTTGGGTTCTTGAGATGCATAAATATATATAAATAAATGTAGATATTTAAAAATTTATTACGCATAGTCCATAAAAAAATTGGGTTAAGTCCTAACTTGGAGAAATGTTGACTCAAAACACGTGAATGGGCTTTAAAACACGTGAATGGGCTTTAAAAATAATAAGAGATTTTTTCGTTCATATACACAATTTGAAACCTTATTACAAAAATATTCCAGTTTTGGTATTTACCCGACTTAAACATGCTTTAGCTACAAAAAATATACATTTATTTAAACTAGACTCCTTTATGCGGTAATCTTCCTTATTTAGACATGGAATTTTGGGATCACTTATATTTCAGTTAGAGACTTTACTGATGTTGTCATTGCACCATAATCAAGGCAACATATTTTTCTGGTTCTCATCGCACCATAATCAAGACAACATATCTGATGTATCCTTCTATTCTCTGGTTTCCTCTGATTTTCCATAAACAAGTCAACAAACTTTTTTAAAAAAAAAAGTTTTTGAAGAAAACAATTGCAAACAATTAGCTACAATTGAATTGAATTTCATGACATAATGTCAAAATTGGCGATTATGCTTCAGCTCAATGGTCGGTGGGATAGCATTAGGAGATACAAAGATTTTGATGTTGACGGAATTATAGTCAATAAAGATTCAAATAATAGTCAATTGAATTCCACAATTGCAGAGCATCTAATGATCGATACCTCCGCAAAAATTATCAAAATCAGATACACTATCAACGAACATTGTCCTCCAATGAAAATTCGGAACGATATGGGAGTTCGAGTGTATATGGAGACGAAAAAGGAAAACAAAAACTTAGGAATGTATTCACTGTGTATAACAATATGTGATTTCAATTTGGAATGCAGTATGTCGAATGCGAGCACAATTGCAAGTTTGCTACGTTTTTCCAGTGCTGATATTTTTCAATTTCAAGTGTTCCACAATTTTACTACAAATTATCTACAATAATACTACATAACAAATGTACTTCAACTGTTATGTCTCTAAATACAGTTGAAGTGTAACTGTAACACAGTACTTAAGGTTTGAAAAAAAAAAGTGATCACAGAACAAAGTATCTACAAGTATTCAGTCAAATACCAAACACATGAATATACAGAGGTCTGAATTACTATACTTTTAATAGAGTGCAGGTTCTCCTGATTATCGTAATATTAACGTGGTATAATTGTCAAGCAATTATAACACAATTGGAGAAGTATCAGAAACAATGAAGTTGATTGATACGCAAATATCTCTGACAATTTTGGAATATGAAAGTATCATCATAACATAACATACGCCAAATGTAATTGAAGTAGGCCAAGTTTACCAAGACAAGCAAATAATTATCAGTGCAATGAAGTACTATTCTGTCATGAATAAGTTTCAATTTAGGGTGAGAAGGTCTAGTACAAGAAGATAGGAACATTTTATTTGTCANCAGAACATGGACGATGATATCAAACATTGCAAAGTCCTTGAATGCGGTAACCAACGATGCAATAGAGTTGCTCGTAGTTGAATTATTAGAGTACATGAGGACTCTTCTTGAACCTTGGGCTAATGAAAAGTTATTGAATGAAAAGATTATGTTCACATACCTTGGGAAAAAAATACAACAAAGAGTTGGAGGACAACAAGACATTATCGCAGAAGATGAGAGTAAGTTATGGCCAATAACATCATATCATTGATTTCATCGAACTAAATATATACTGATAATTGTAGATATGTTGTTGTATAATTATAGTTATTTGGTTTTGTATCTGTTGATGACAACTTGTTGTGTATTTGTAACAAAATTTTAGGTGGAGCTTCAACAAATTACATCCATACTGTGATAGATGGTGTGAAAGCGCTTCATTGTTTGCCATCAAAACAAGAGATGTAGTTGTGGATAATTCCAACTTGATGAACTTCCTTGTCCACATGCTTTGGTGGCTTTGAGGCACAGCAACGAGTCTTATGAAAACTATTGTTTTCCTTATTACACAAAGGAGAACCTTCTGCAGACTTATGAAATACCAGTAGACCCGCTGCCTGATGAAAGAAAGTGGAATGTGCCACAACATATAATCGAAGAAGTTGTAATGCCACCTACTTGGAAAAGGCAGGGAGACCTCAAAAATAAATATACAAATCATATGATGAAGTAAATGCAAAGAAGTACAAGGTTTCATGTGGCAACTGCGGACGAGAAGGGCATAACAAAAGATCTTGTAGGAATGTTCCCAAAAGGAAATAAAAATTGATATAGTATAAAGAATGTTTTTTTACTGAGTACTGTTGATGATAATCTGTCCTTTAAGACATATTCGGTTGTATTTGTTCTATTCTGGAGAAATTGTGGTGTAATTGTGTTGCTAATTTGAATCTAGATTGTCTCCTACAATAAATGTTTGGTAAACAGATTTCAACTCTTAATGCAATTGGTTTGTAGTTGCTTTGTTCAAATACTCGATTTATTTATTACTTTTCAGCTTTTCCTAACAACACTGCTAAAATTGAATAAGTTTTGTATTTTTGTATTGTAGTTGTAGACATAACTATAGTTATGCTATAAAGAAATTACATAGTACCAATATCGAGATCAAGTACTAACAACATTCAACCAATAAAATGCCACAAATGTTTTCTATTCTAAGTAGTAGAATTCTATACAAAATAACCAAAAAAAAAAGGTAATACAACTGTAGCACAAATCTGCTACAAATGAGTTGTAGCTGATTTGTTCAGTAAACAATTTTCCTACAACTTTAATACAATCCAACTACAACTAAACACTTTAACTACAATTATCCTACTGAAAAGGGCAACTAATTCTTTTTGTTTCGGACTCGTGTTCTCTCCTTCACAGCTACTGCACCATTTCTTCTTGCTAATCTATCAGTCACCTCACTTTCACTAATTGCACCAAGCTCTTGAAGCGCTCTATAGCATCTACGGTATTGATCAATATCATAAAGGTCTTCCTTTGAAATTGATAACTCTACAATGCTGACATATTCTACAAATGCCGCCACATATATACCACAGTCACTGCAAAAAATAATAGGGGAAAAGATTTAGCATTCAATGTAAAATACAATTGGTTAAATTGAAGGAAAAGTAGCACATACAGTGATCCCTCTTTTTGGTGGGGTATCTCACCGACCAACCACTGAATGTCAAGAGGATTAATAACACCTTTTTCAATGTATGGATTTGTGTTCTTGTAGTTGATGTCTAGACGCTAGCATAGAAGCCGGTGCATGACAAGTAGAGGGGGATCATAATAGCAAACTTGTCGACAAAAGATTCAACAAGTTTGTGATTTCTTCAAGAGACCATAGAATCATTAACATATAGAACTTATCGGTAATGTCAAACACAGCCAACAACCAATGAAATTTCTCCACAATGTTTATGGGCATAATCACAAAATCAACTTTGTCCCATGCAACATTTGCAAGTAATCGGTAACCCAATATGTATTCTGATACGGCGTCCTGGGGTTTGACAACAGCAAGCTTCCTATCGGCAGGAGCATTAATGTACCTCTCATAAAGTTGTTCAATTCTAGTCTTGAAGATACAATTAGTGGTTGTAAACCATGTTTTGTTTTCAGGACCATACTTTCCTCTCTTTCTCAAATAGTATAAAATAACATCAATGTGCTGCGAAAAAAATAAATTTCATTATTTCTCAATGCTGAATACAATTTAACTACAATTTTCCAACANGGAAGGGTGGTAATATAAAGAGATTACGAGAAGCTACATTTTTGAAAGAAGATCTCCGTATGAAGTCACATGATGTATAGCTCCAGAATTCTAAAGTCCAATTACGTTTAGCAACTCTACTTCATAATGAAGCACTACAACACACTTCTACACAACCAGCTATTAGAAACCACATTGGGAGATGCTATAAGACTTGACTGAGAGAAAGGCTTTGACATATGAATGTGTTGCTAGGTGTATTTCTCCTTGGTCAACCCAAAACCTAAAGGCGAGAGTTAGACTGATAAGCAGATCGTTGGACTAGAACATGTGTAGATAATCCATTGTCGAAAGGAGATCATTCAATCTCAGCAAATGCGATATGCTATCAACCCTTGATGAACTTGAAGTGAGGTGGGAACCCAATGAGATAGTATAAAATAACCATCGAAGGTTTGCAGATGTTCATAATGAGTTCTCCAAGGATTTTGACTTAAGAAATACCCAGATGCTAATGAAAGACAGAAAACAGGAGAAACAGGCGTTGTGCTATAATAACCCCCAAAGGTGTGCTTGGTCTTGACGGAGAGCCTAGCAAGGGTCCTTACGGGAAAGAAAGTGTTACAATGACTCATAGAAGGATATGTTCTCTCATGTTTATCGAACAAGTGTGGGGAAACTAGCACAATGAATTCACTAACTAAAGTACACAATTGACACATGTTATGGAGGTGTAAAGAGAAAATAAACATTTGTTATGAGCTGGACATGCTTCTGCTATGTGAACTCCCAACTGCAATATACGACCATGCCACGGGCAACCACAATACTAGGACAAAGTGAGCTTCCTACTACGGGATGTCCCAAGTGGACACGAAAGTTATGGTGACACAATATCTTCCTATGACGGGGATGTGAGGATCCCAATTTTCAGAGAGACTTTATGTACACGGTGACCATTTCGATTGACATGCAATCATGTGATAGGTGTTAAGGTATGCTCTTATGTTACTAGGCAGTGAGAAGCTTTCATGATGATATTCGCAAAAGAGTAGATTGACTGCTCAAACCATATAAGCCATATACACAACTGAGTAAAAGAGTGACTCGAGAAGGATCGCAACACTGGGATGCTTTACATGGAATCGACACCACATGGGTAAACTTTACGACGGTGCATGCATAGGCACAAGTGGGCAGATGTTGTCCATTTCAATAAAATATTCTGTAAGAATTTCATCAAGTATAGTCCCTCGTTAAGAATTTAGGAAAAGAAAGTGGGAAGTATTAATCCTAGAGTTATCACTCCATTCAAGGACGTATTTATAGAACTTAATTCCACAAGAGGATGTAAATAAGAGAATTTGTAATAGAGTGGATTCACGAACAATACGGCTCCTTCAAGGAGTAGGTACACACAAGTCTTTGTGACTCACATCTTATTAAGACCATGTTTATGAGAATTCTTCAATATGGATGTACATATACAACGAGTAGAAATTTTGATTTGACTCACTTAATGGCTTTAGGGTGGTAGGGCGATAGCTTAATCAATACTCCTCGACTCAACATCCCTAATGTACGTAGGTAACATACTGATATACTACATGATCTGGTGGTGCAGAGACATTAATAGGAACAAGGGTACTCCCCTTAGCAAGAAGTTCTACCAATCCCCCTATGGCTCCATACATTCTCCTAACAAACGCTTGGGCAATCTCCCTCATATTCAATGGTGGGGGAATTCCCTCCTTACTACTTCCAAAATCATGAATTACTCATCTTAAGATTTAAGACATAGAATGGAAATTAGCTCCCTATCTTCAGCTCTACTGCACGATCTTGGAGTATCAAAGAAGGGTGAAATTCCTAAATGTCCAGATAGCCCCCAACTTATAGATGTGGTCGACTACACACCAATAAGAAGGACTCTACAAGACACGGCTCTGAGACATCCTAGGACACTTTAAAACCTTAGGCTCTGATACCAAGTTTGTCACGCCCCAAAATCCGAGGAGCGCGACCGACGCTCAACCGAGTAAACCCGACTTAGCAAGCCTGATAGGTTTCATACATACTAACCAATCTTTGAATAAAGAGGACTTATACATCATTAATCAAATTCTATAAACAAGTCTTTAACGATTTCCATTTCATTTCCATTAGAAACTTCATTCATAATTTTGAAGATATACAAGTTTTATACATCATTGCCAAACATCAATATTTCTGTTTTAATTCCAATACCCGACACTACCCACAACCTGTCTACGGAGCCTCTAAACACAACTGAAGAGTAATGCAATATGGAAATGCCGGTAACAACGCTCCGGCTATACCTCAAATATAAAGTACATGATAAACAGATGAAACAGGACCTCGAAATGAAGTGGAGCTCACCATGTCAGCTGAAAGGATGATGCGGCACTAGCTGCGACCAACACTGCCTGCTATAGAAACACCTACATCCATTTAAAGACGTAGCACCCCCGGCAAAAGGGACGTTAGTGCCATTGAATAGCACTAGTATGTATAACTAAACACCATCTAGTTAGAAAGAACTTTCATACAAGAACAAAAATCACAAGTATAACTCAAAAGCTTCAAACGATCACCACATTATCAAATAAAGGAATCATACAACTTTCACATCATTTTTCGTAGTTTTTAGTTTGGGGCATTTCACATTATTCATCATTGCTCACAATACCACCGCTATCTTGAGCGGAGTCCGATCTCGACCCGATCGGCTAGGTTGCGTCATTTGAGGCATACGATTCAACCACAATCTCATTTTCCCCTTTTTCCGGAATTCACTCACAAGTCCACCGCTATCTTGAGCGGAGTCCGATCTCGGCCCGATCGGCTAGGCCGCCTTGCCAAGGCGTTGTTCCCTTCTCATTAATCATTTCGTTTCATATATATCATTGCATGCACTTGGGGCCACAACTTATCATATCATTCTTGGCACTAGGCCGCATTTCACAACTCACATTCCACATCACCTTCACTTTCAACAACAAACTTACAATTTTAAGATACTGGGCATACATAACAGAAATTCAGGTTACAAGCATAGAGGGGAGTTCTCATGATTCGGCATAACAATCACAATTTAAACTTGACTTGAAATCTAGGCAATTTAGCATATACTTCGCATTCTTCAATCTCAATTTATTGTCTAAGCATTTCAATACATGATTCACATTCCTTGTACCTTTTCAAGTTACCAAGAATAGCATATTGATCATATTGGAATACATCTTTCACAAATATAAGGTAGCAACCCCAAATTCATGTGGGACAATAATCAATTTAACAATTTAACTTTAATCTTACCGTATTCACACAAACACCGACGAAGCTCAATTTCTAAAAGACGGGGTTTTAGCCATACATACCTCAATATAGCTCTCCTTAATCTTTACAAAATTTCCGAAACTCTTAGCACTTCAATCTATTGATTAAGAATTACAATTGAACCGAGAATTAGAAGCGAGCTTGAGATTTTAGCTTGTTTTAAGCATATTATCAAACACTAAAGGTGCATTGTGATCTTAGGTCCTTTTTGAGAGGGATTTCTATCATTTTATACCCCAACAGCTTTCTTGTTAGTTCACTACCTCCCAATACTCCATGGTTTGATATGCATGCAAGAAATTCATTCTTATACCCATGAATCCCCAAGCTAAGTACTCCTTCTAGTGTGAATTTGAAACCAGAGATTATGGGTCAAGTTTCTTACCTCTTGGTGTGAAGATTTAGGTGCCTCACTTGATTATCTTCAATCATTAGCAAGGTTTCACGAAGAAATTTTGATGGGAAGCACTTCCCCTCTCTAAGACTCTCTCTCTCTCTAAAAGCATCAGGAAATATGCTCAAAATGAGGTATAACACCGGATATATCGATAGCGGGGTCAGGTTTAAAATTTAGAAAATTGGAGCCCCGAGTCAGGTCTGCGATCGCATTTGCGATCGCAAAGGTGACATGCGGTCCACATAATGGACCGCAAAATGCTTCCCAAAAACTGGACACACTGACTGAGTTTGCGGCAGAAACGCGGTCCGCATTCACGTTCTGCGGTCGCAAAGTGCACTGCAGAACTGACCCTCACAAAATCTCAAGGAAATTATGCGACGACTATGCGGTCCGCATTTTGATTATGCGATCGCATAATTGACCGCATAGTTGACTTCAATTTTTGGCCAACACACTGACTCACTCTGCAGCAGATATGCGGTCCGCATACCTGGTATGCGACCGCATTCTAGACCACATAATTGAACTTTTCTGGAAAACATAATTTCTTGACTTTTTAATGCATAGCTTAGTCTAAAAGGGTCCGAACCGCGGCGAGCTTAAAAATTTTACACATCTCAAACACATATTCCTATTTTGGCACTACGAGCTTTCGGGTTCATAGCAAAAATCTTTCACGGGCCTCACACCACCTTACTTAGTATATGACTCGTACACTCGTTTACCAAATCCAATTGATGCCCACCATGTTAATAGCACATAAAATGTTAAAATTAGCCTATGTGGCATCACGAAATCCTAGATTACTTAGCGAAATTTTGCGGGGCCTTACAATCTGGCATGCTTTCGAGGAACCCTTGTTCTTCCTTAATGCACAGGGGTTGTTTCATCTTTATTAACCTCGCTGAACTTAACAATCTGTATGAAGTTCTCTAGCAGCTCAAAATCAACAAGTGTTGCTGCCTTTTTTCAAGACCTCGAGTCGTTGTCTGAATCACCTTCATTGATGTAGTCGATTGATTCACCTACAAAATTAAAAACAAAAGAACAACATTGTATGTTGGTTGCATCAATTCTTTTGGTAAAACTGAAACTTCAATAAAAGATGTTGTTTTCCTACAATTTATTGTAATATATAATACCACTGAAATCTTCATTGCATTCATCTCCTTATTGTATAACATTTTCTTCTTGAATTGGTGATTGCAAATGCATAGTCTTCTTCTCCTCATTTAAATGCTCTCCTTGTATGGCAACTTTTGCATCCTGTTTTGGAGATTCCACATTCATAGTTTCCTTCTCTGTTACAATAAATGTGTACAACTTAATAAAATTGTAGATCATTTATAGTACACAGAAACAACACTGTATATAAATTGTAGTTAATTTGTTGAAATGTTGTCCTGTAGCTGAGCTGTAATATGTATTGTGAAATATGTAGATGAAATATACAAACAACAACAACAACAAACCCAGTTTGATCCCAACAGGTGGGGTCTGGGGAGGGTAGTTTGTACGCAGACCTTACCCGTACCTAATGGAGGTAGAGAGGCTGTTTCCAATAGACCCTCGGCTCAGGAGGGACAAGAAGAAGAAGTGAAAAAAAATGGGGGGGGGGGGGGAGATAAAGGATAAGTAGTACCAAATAATAGCAACAGGGAATACAATACCTGAGACAAACAGAACAACCTAATGTAATAGAAATCTAAGAATATGAAGGGACATGCATGCTACTAAGACTAACACTTAACAACTATAAACTACCTACTAAATCATATCTGCATTTTCTTCCTCCAATACCCCTTGAAATTGAGAAGATAAGTCAACACCTATGTAACGACTCGACTGGTTATTTTGAGAATTTACACCCCGATTACCTATTAACGGCTTCCCCCGTGTTTATTTCTGCTATTGTGATTTGCCGAGATGATTTGTTTTGAGTATCAGAGTGTCTTGGGACACTTAGTCTCTAAATGAGAGCTTAAGCTTTAGAATTTGGACCGTAGTCGGAGCAGCGTGAAGACGACTCTGGAATAGAATTCTGTCGATTCCGTTAGCTCCATTGGGTGATTTCGGGCTTAGGGGCGTGTCCGGATTGTGTTTTGGAGGTTCGTAGCTTATTTAGGCTTGAAATTCCGAAAGTTGAACTTTTGAATTTTTCGGACCGATAGTGAAATTTTGATATCGAGGTCGGAATACAATTCCGGTAGCTGGGATAGGTCCTTAGTGTTGAATGTGACTTGTGTGCAAAATTTGGGGTCAATCGGACATGGTTTGGTTGGTTTTGGCATCGATTGTAGAAATTTGGAAATTCAAGTTCATTAGGTTTGGATTGGAGAGTGACTCGAGGTTTTAGCGTTGTTTGATGTGATTTGAGGGCTCGACAAAGTTCGTATGATATTTTAGGATTGGTTGGTATGTTTGCTTGAGGTCCCTGGGGCTTCGGGTGTGTTTCGGATGCTTAACGGAATTGAATTTGGACTAAGGCAATTTCTAAATTTGATGAACCTGTTGTTTTCGCACCTGCAGATTTTGGACCGCATGTGCGGTGTCGCAGAAGCATCCTGGTGACTGAAGATGCGGCCTGAGGCATGAGGACACTTGGTCACAGATGTGGCCCAAGGACCGTAGAAGCGCAGGTGGGAGCCCGAGCTGCAGAAGCGGGACCGTAGGTGCGGTGGGCCCCTCGCAGAAGCAGAAATCGTTGGGCAAAAAAGAATTAAATCAAGGGTTTGAGTTCATAACTTAAAAAATTGATTTAAAGCTTAGAAGGCGATTTCTTGAGAGATTTTGAAGGAGAAATATTGGGTAACGAATTCCAACTCTAATTTAGTTCTAATGCATTAATCTATTGTTGTTTTACACATCTAATCTAAGAATTTGAGTGGAAGAATGGGGATTTGGGGGAAAAGTTCCCCAACCAAGTTTTTGGGTTTTGATCGGGTTTTAGTTGTCGAAATCGAGTAATTTTTAGACGAGTGATCTCGTGAGTGAAGGGGTGTTCTAAATTGGTAATTTTTACCGAATTCCGAGACATGGGCCCGGGGAGGGTTTTTGGGTATTTTTCTAATTAAATTCATTAGTTAAATTAGTTGCTTGTAGTTTTATTTACGTTATGTAATTGATTTGATTAGATTTGGGCCACTCGGAGTTCGATACTCGTGGCAAGAGCGTGATATCGGATTGATTTTGAGCTGGTTCGAGGTAAGTGGTTTGCCTAACCTTGTGTGGGGGAAACTCCCCTTAGGATTTTGGTACTGTTGTTATATGAAATGCCGTGTACATGAGGTGACGAGTGCGTACATGTGCTAAATGCTGAAAAACCTCGTTTTCATTAAGTAAATATCTATGTTTTCCTTTAATTGAGTAATACTAGTATATGACGCCTCCTGTTTAGCTTAGGAGACTTAACTATTTTATCTGCTTTAACTACTTACTTGAATTATGGGTAGATGTTTAGGGTAGAAGTTACATGTTTCCTTGATATGAACTTGAATAGAAATCTAGAGTTCCTTCTTGAGACTGTTGTGTATATTGTTTTGGTTATGTATTTACGTTGGGACTACGGAACGATATTCCGGGAGATCCCCCTGCACATTTATATTTGGGACTACGGGACGGTATCCCGGGAGATCCCCCCTGTACTGGATATTTACTTTGGGACTATGGATCGGTACTCTGGGAGATCCCCCTACACATTAACGATTTGGACTACGGGACGGTATCCCGCGAGATCCTCTACACATTTACGTTAGGGACTACATGACGTTATCCTGGGAGATCCTATGTTGCTATCTTTGTGCACTGAGTTATTTCTTTATGTGATTTTATCTCTATTGACTGTTAGTATTTTAATTATAACGTCACTTCTCATACTGTTTTTCCTTGTTATATATATATAACCAGTAGGGCCCTGACCTTCCTCGTCGCTACTCAACCGAGGTTAGGCTTGGCACTTACTGGGTACCACCGTGGTGTACTCATGCCCTTTCCTGCACATGTTTTTCGTGTGTAGATCCAGGTTCCTCCGCTCAGGCATACTATCCGTGAGGCGAGGTGATCCAGAGACTTTGAGGTATATCTGCCGCATCCGAAGACCTAGAAGTCCCTCTCTATTCTCCATACAATTATAGACTTCGTGTATTTTTTCTTTGTTTAGACTTCTGGAGGTAAAACACTATGTATTTCTTTAGCTTGTGATTCATGAGATTTTGGGTTTTGGGAGTGTTATTATTGGTCGAAAGTGTTACATTAGTATATGCCGAGCGGCATTTTAAATACTTTATTTATATTTACCTGTTAGTTGGCTAGTTTTGTACTTTTAATTATTTTTTCGATAATTGTTAGGCTTACCTAGTCGTAGATACTAGGTGCCGTCACGACAGTTCATGGAGGGAGAACTTGGGTCGTGACAACCTACCGGGCATGATATAGGAACATTCTCTTCACTTTTAATGTCAAACATGTGTCATGTATCTTAGACAACAACCGAAAATATAATGTAGATTATTTGTTGGTAATTTAGGCTATATGTAGATATAATTTAAATATAATGTAGATTATTTGTCATCAAATTGTGTTAAAATTGATAAAATACCTATTTTACTGCTGCTGCCCAACATTTGTTTAGCATTACTGCCATGATACTGTTGTATATTTTTTTCTTTGTAATGCTCGTCATTTTTCGTAGAACTGCCAATAAACTACAAGCATAATTTGTTAGGCTATACATTTTGTCAATGCTAATATAAACACAAACATGGTAAAAAAAATATTTTCCAAAATATCAAACCTTAGCATCAATGTTAGTATCATGTTGACTTTTTATTGCCTGTAACACAGACTTGATGGAATCATTGAGTAGCAGTCTAATGCTACCTAGTTCTTCAAAAACCTAAGGAGCAAAAAATGATTATAATTTATCTATCAATTAGAGGCTTACACATATACAAAGAAGACTAAAAATCAAGAATTAGGTATACCTCTTTCTTGAACAATCCAAGGTCTGAACTGACCTACGTATTAAAATAGAAAGAGTTAATGAAATAATTTGCATAACATAAATTAAAGAAACAAACTAGGAATATCATCAGTTGTTACCTTATCAACATCTTTTCTTAAAATTTTTAGTTGTTTCAGAATATCTTTCTTGTCATCTACTCTTACTACCTGCTTATTTTCAGATGGAGATGGAGCATCTGTGGAATGCTCGGCCTGTGTTTCAACTTCTTCAAGGATGTATTCAATTTTGTCTGGTAAAGTCATTCTAGAAAGCTCTTTCGGGGCTTCAATTATATTGGTGAACTGAGTGAAATAAAAATGTAAGGGACCTAGTCATCATATGTATAAAATGTGTAGATAATTTGTATTTATATTGTCTGTACAGAAGTGAAAACATTTGCCTTGATCTATGACGGGATTGATCATCCTCTTTTCCAATGTAGAAATCCACATCTTGTCCTTACTAGCGATCAGTTAAGTATGCGCGGGATCGAGTTACCAACCCTTGTAGCTATATCAGTGTTGACTATAGAGCAACACTTGTACAACCAAATTTGCATAGCGAGTGGAAAACATCGAATGAGATAAAAATACACAAAAGGGTTGAGCTTATGCCCAACTGGCTGAAGCAATTGTGTATAAGCTTCGATACCCCATGCGATATTCGGATACTACCCCGAGTCCACCAAATAGAACCTAAAATGGTCTATCAAACCATTATCTTTCTCTGAAGGACAGAGGAAGAATTCTATCAGATAGAGAATACACAGCTTGACTGCATCTTCACCATTCACCCAACTACAACTGGTTACAATTTGTTTGGGAAAATAGCTCATCATTGTTTTACTGTCATACTTAGTTGTGTAACCAAAGTCCGTTACTTCTATAAGATATCTAAGGCCAGTGATAAGGGCAAACTCCCTCATTCCAAAGTTCAGCCTCTCACCCTTTATCTCTGCTGTAAAAAAATGAGAATGCGCTCAGCTCATACTTCATGAGAAGGTGAATTGCCTGATTTTGGACACATATTTTGGGCATGCAAAGAAAGTGCCCAAAACAATTCTTCTTAAACAACCTTAACCCATTTTCAAACAATAACACCTTGATTTGGGCAGAAATAGCAGGGTCGGATAATGTCTAGAAACTAGTGACGCCATAATCAACATCATGTAGTGCAAAAAATGTTCGATTTTGCACCAAAAGAAACAATAAGTTAATAAAACATGTTTAAAGACCAAAAACAAAATAATAATAATTTTACTACACTTTAGCTATAGCCAGAAAGATACTAATACATCGCATACAAATAAGTTACAAAATTAGTAAACATATATAACAACTGAACTACATTGAAGCTACAAATGCAACTGACAAAATTATGTTTAAAGCAAAAAGTACAAACTAACAACTAGACATAATATATACAATTGGTTTACAGAAAATAAAACTAACATCTACAAATATAGGAAATAATAACCAATAAAACCAAATAAATCATGTAGTACATTCCCTAACAAAATTATTTTAAATAATATACAAGAAATCTACAATTTCCAAGAAAAATGTAGAAAAGTTGATAACCTACAACAAATATACATAATGTAGACAAAATTTCTACAAATACACAAAAAGAAAAAAAAATAGGTATAGTCATGAGAATGAAAACAGGTTTTTAACTTAAAAAAAAAAAAGCAAAAAATATAAATACTAAAATCTTACCTTCTCCAATGGTTGTTGGGGTATGTTTTTAGGAGATTTTTGAATCTTCTTCCTTTTTGAAGGTTTGACAGTAGGAGAAACTTTGATTTTTTTTTTTTTTGCAGGTTTTGGGATAACTTCTTCTTCGACGAAATCGTCATCACGAGCAATTTCTTTGCCCTTCCGCTTTACTGATTTAGTAGATGCCGAAGCTTCACCAGTATCCTTGTCATGCTTGAGTTTTGTTCGAGCTTCTTCCCTAGCTTCACGAGGGGAAAGATTAGACTTTGTCTCTGGTTCACATGTGTAGATTTCACTATTTTTTTGGGTGAATCCTGTGAGAAAACACCCAAATCAAAAGTATGAATATTACCAACATTAGCTTTTTTAGAGCTATTCTTTTGAAATTCATTCTTCTTCATCGTAAGGGAAGGAAAATTTTAAGCTATTACTGATTTCGTAGGATTTTGAGAGAGAAATCAGAAAGTTTGAGAGAGATTATAAAAGACTTTTTAACAAAAATGGAAGAGAGCGTTAATGGAGGGAGAGAGTATCAGAACAGTGGAGGGTATGGACAGAGAAATATGGGGGGAGTGGGTTATGTACGTTATCGAGATTATAGGAGTTAATTGATTCTCATTAAATTTCTAAAATGTATATAATTGGTAAATTGTATATGCCTATGTAATTAAATTGAAACTTGAGCAGGGAGGGTAATAAAGTTTCAAATAGTGTATAGGAAGGTGAAAATCCCAAATAATAATCCAACGTCAATTGGGTTAAGTCTTCCAGTTGGGATTTAAAAGTTATACCTACTTCACAAGAAGCCCAAGGAAGGTATATCATCCCAAATTCCAAACTTATGGCACATGTTGAATCAAATTCTAGGTAAAAAAGAATAAGGGTATGTTACATAAATATCGCAAATAAGGTGATGAAATTATATATATATAT